>NC_081557.1:34719706-34729514 GCF_022355385.1 Mustela nigripes
GGCTCCCTGCTGAGCAGAGAGCCCGACGCGGGACTCGATCCCAGGACCCTGAGATCATTACCAGAGCCAAAGGCAGTGGCTTAACCCACTGAGCCACCCAGGCGCCCCTATATTTTTTTTTAAATAGGATTTATGGATTAGTGAAGTGAAATTTATCAAGATCCAACAGTATGTTTGAGGGCAGAGTATGCTGTCAGCAGTCAGAGTAAAGCTGAGGATATACAACCCATCAGAGGCTTAAAAGGTGGAGAGTTCTTTTCCCATTACACAATAAGTTGGCAACTTGGAGCATGATCTGGATTTCTCCGGCTCCAAGGCCTTCTCATTTATTGTGTGCATGTGTGTCTTTCTGTAAGTAAGGTCCAGGTGCCTTCCTGGTAAAAGAGGAAGTGTTAGGGGCGGCTGTATGTCTACTAGGTGCCTCTCCCTGCACCTCACCCTGTGATCCTGCCAGCACTTTCCTGTGCACCATGAGCACCTGGGCTTTCTGTCTCCCTGTAGATATCTCTGCCTGGAACAGGTCACAGGTATGGTAGAAGGAGAAATCCCAGAGAGCAAGGTTCAGGTTCTCACTCTACCATTTATAAGAGGTCTTTTCCTTGGGGTAAATCACTTTTCTTAAGATTTTCCTAATCTCTAATAGAAATAATGCTATCTACCTTACAGGCTCATGATGAGTATGAAATGGAAAGCAGATGGTACACAGTGTGGTGCTGGAGACACATTAGACCTTTGATAAAGATCATTACCTCTTTCTCAGTCTGCTTTTCTTCTTTGCCTCCCCTTTCCCTGGCTCGAGTCCTGCACTGGATTGGCAGAGAAAGTTACCCAGTTTTCTCCACCTCCAGTTGGAGGCCACCTGTCAGGACTTTTATTAACATATTTTCTCTGTGCCTCACTATTTATGTGCTAAATTTGTCTATTTTGAACACATTTCTCCAAAATAAAACCCATTGAAACAAAAAATTGTTTTACTCTAGAATAACACTGCCCAGTAGAACTTTCTACAATGATGAAATGTTCTTGGCTATTCTCATCCTTTTGCTCTTTAACTTAGATTTAAGGTGGGTTTGTGAAGATCCCTGAAAACCCTGGGAGATCTGGATTGGTGTCATCCTGAGCTTATAGATTAATTTAGGGAAGAATCAATGTCTTTACAACATTGGGGGTTTTCTATTTCTCCTTTCATTGAGGCCTTTTAAAATATTTTTCAGTAAAGCTATTATTTTTCTCCATGAAAGTTTTGTCAGATGTTCACCCAGAGCCAGGTGACCAGCATATCTCTGGATTTTCAAATATCGGTTGGGTGGCCATGGGGACAGCGGACCTTGGAGAGCAGTGTCTGGAAGCAGGGAGGTCACTGAGAAGGCTGTTGCAGTAGTCCAGGTGAGAGAAGAATGTTGGGATTTAGGCCTGTGAGAAGGGGGAGAAGCCAACACATGCCGGAGAGGTTTCCTAGGATAAGAGGGAACAGGACAGTCTTAATTCTTCCAGGGCAAAATAAGGCAGAGTCGTAGTAATATTTGCTGCCTTTTACTGACAGCCCACTATGTACTGGGCCATGTGCTGCTGTGTTATGGTCACTGTTGCTTCTCTCCATGCTCTGAGGCAGACAGCATTACTTCTGTAAGGAAACTAAACCTCAGAGAGGTTAAGTAACTGACCCAAAGTCATCCAGGGGAGCAAGGCAGATGTTTAAAGCTAGATCTCCTGCCCAGAGGCCACTGAACACTTGTCTAATCTTGGGTCCTCTCAGAGTTTATTGGAAGTACTTTATGGAAATATGCCAGATCTTTTGAATTTTATGACTGAAATACAAATGACTAAATTCCTGTTCTCAATCATAGTCAGAAAATTTAAATTGGAGTGTTTACCTAGTTTTATAATGTTTGATAAAAGATCTAGACATGTCTGGATTTATGAGATCTATAAAATTTGAGTTGTTGAAGGGGCATGAGGGAGGGCTTTGGGGATGTGGGTCATGTGACTCAGTGGAAAACCTCAGAAGTTTTTTTTGAATTCTGAAAGTGTTCCTGGTCATGTATTTCTGGGTAACATTTTGTTGATGTTTTTCTTCCACTGGCCAGACCAAAAAAATGAATAGCCTTAATTAAAATTTCTATTGTCTTTGCCACAGAGGAAGGAAGCCTTTCCCTGGTTGTCATGGTGATGTCTGACCGACACCGTTGAAGCGGGTAGTGATTGTATTCCAGAGCCTTGAAATGAGCATTTATCATTTTCTTTGCCCCCTGAGATGCTTGCAGAACCAAACTGCACACTTCCTTAATCGCCTTTTAAATTTGCATTTGAGCCAAATGTGTGTGTGTGTGTTTGTGTGTGTGTGTGTGTGTGTCCACGCAAGCTGGGGCGCACGTTCCGCTGCAGACATGGTTAGAATGATCAAGTCTGAAACCCCATTTCTATTTGCTTTGTGCTCCTGAAGCCAAATGGCATATGGGAGGAGCTCATGAAAACTCTGAGAAAGTAATTGGGAACTATCAGCCTTTTGCATGGCACAGCGGGACAGCTCATGAGGGAGGCCTCCTCCCTGTCCCAGCTCTCTTGCCCCTGCTCCCAGGCACTCAGCAGTCTTGCCTGACACACCTTCTCTGTACACAGCCCATTTAGAGGGGCTTGCACTCAATACCTGGCAACTTCAAATGCTGCCACTCACCACCCGTCCTCTGCTGTCCCCCCTGCACCCGGCAGGCTCACTGGAGGCGTCATGCCCCTGCAGCCACAGTGCAGCTGTTTCTGACCGTAAAACCAGGCTCTTTTGCTGGCTTTGGGATTTTGGCACAGAGTGATTGGGGTGCAGGAAGGGGAATGGGGAAGAGTGATGTTGTACAGCTGAGAATCTGGATGGGTTTGTCAGTTCTGTCTGCATGTAAGGCTACCCCCCACCCAGGCCTGTGAAGACAGGACAATGACACCTTGCCTCCCCAGTGATGTGATGCAGCAGCATAATGTAGATGGATTTTCCAGAGCTCTGTCTGCAGATGAGACTACCCACAGGTCTAAAGAAGATAGGCTTATGGCACCTCCCCTCCCAACTCAGTCTGTGCTGTAACCTTTCATGTGGAATGGTGCTGTGACAAAGAGCAAAGAATCTGCCATTAAGTCTTGGCTCCACTTCTTAGCTAGCCAGGTGAACCTGGATAAGAACTCAACCTCTCAGAGCCTTAGTCTCCTAGGTAAAACACAAAATGGTAGTAATGACAGTCACTGTCTTTCCAGGTCATTGTCTCTCATTAGATGATGCTTTGTCTGCTGTAAGCTGGACATTCTAGTTCATAAAGCTTAGATTGTATACTAGGCTGAGTGTTGGAGAATCGGGACCGGCCAAGAGGCAGGGAAGGAACAATAATCAGAATAAGATGATAAATGTGTGATTCCAGTGTGCACCAACAGGCACTTAATTCTGCCTGGTGTCAGAGAGGGCTTCTGGGAGGAGGTGATCCTTGTACTGATCCTTGAAGAATAGATAGACATTAGCCAGAAAGATAAGGTGAGGGGCAGCTTTCAAGAAAAGGAAATAGTGTGTGCAAAAACACTGAGACAACCCTGAAATGTAGGTATCCTCAAGGGAGTGGTAAACCCTGAGGCAGGGAACAGATGAAAAAGTGGTGTTTGCCTTTATCCAGAAGGTGAGGGGAAGCACGGGATGATTTTAAGGCAAGGAGTGACATAATTTGTAGGTTTAGAGATATTACAAGTAGTTGTGTGGAGGACTTTTGAAAGTTAATCAGGAATAGGTGGGTGACAGAGACCAAATGATGACCTTAGAAGCTACTGTGGTCATCCCAGTGAGAGTGTTGTGGGGATGGAGAAGATGGTCCAGTTGGTGATATGGAAGTAGAGGTGACTAGTCTCTGACAGGGAATGAGGGAAGGAGGTGGGATGATTTCCAGCATTTCTAAATGGTGTTCCTGTTGGCATTTGGAGAGGGACAGATTTTCACTGTGTAGGACAGTGTTATTTAGCAGCCTGGGCCCCCTGCCCACTGAAATGCCATCTAATTGTTGTGACAACAAAAATGTCACCTGTTTTTCCAGATGCCCCCACTTGAAAACCACAAAATAATGGTGTATCATCATGGGGAATGAAAGATGAGAAATAATGGTGGGAAGGGCTCCATTTTGAAATATGTTGATTTAATGGTGCCCAGGGGACATCTTGTGAGAAATGTCCTATAAGCAGCTGCATCTGGGATCCAGGGCTCAAGAGAGTGGACAGCACTGGAAATACAGCTTCTGGAGTCCTACTCATGGCAGTGAGTGAGCTTTCCCAGGGAGGATGGCATGAGATGGGGAGGTGGATGGTAGAACCTTGGGGACCTTCATGTATCTGTTTGATCTTGTGAGCTAGGGAGGAGTGAGAGTATTCTAGGACCCATAGGGAAGAGGAGACTGAAACTCAGGGAGAGCCACTGACTTTCCCTAGATTCTCTTTTAATCAGTTTTGGCCCAGTCAGTGTCTAGATGAAGCTGAGGAGAAATGAATTTTGCCTCTTCAACTGGGGGTTCTTACTTTGTAGCCAGTTGGCCCAAGGGTCTTAACGACTGGGCTGTTCACTGCCTCACCTTGGGTTTAGAATCTTTGTGCATTAGTAAGGAGACCTTTCAAGATTTGCTTTTTTCCCTGCAATGGTGAATTTTTCCTTGGCGCCCTCTGTGTTCTTGGTTCACTGATTAATAGACACTTGAGGAATTGCAGGGAGGTGTTTAACATGCATCAGAAACCATCACTAGCAGAGAAAGTGATTCACGGACTATTCTCTCCGCCGTCTGCATCCCTCCCCGCCGACAGAGTTTGACGTTGGGGAATTGAGTCTGGACCTGGAAGAGCACAGTGTAAATGTGTGATTCAGAGTCAGCGATGACATGCAGCTGTGGCCAGAGTTGGGGGTGCTCGAGGGTGGTGGATGGTTGGGCTTTCACTTCCATGACCTTCACATCACCCTCTTTCAAGGTGGGAGTCATTTTGGGTTAAAGATCACATGCAAGTTCTGGGCTCTGACCTTCAGCCTTTCCCCCAGTTTCCGTATTTTTAGCCAGAGTTTGGGCCTTGCAGACAGGGACGTGGAAGGCTGGTGGTTTACTTTCAGAGTGTGGAGATTCTAATAAGAATGGCTTCTTCTCCTAAGCCCTTATCCAATAGCGAAGTCTTTTTCTTGCCATGGAAAAGTAAGAGCTAGTTTTGCTATGTTTGTCTTCATGGGAAATGGTTCAACTTTTGACCAGCTCTGGAGTTAAAAGACCTAGGTTTGAATTCTGGCTCTGTCCCCACTTAGTTGTGTAATCTTGAATAAACCCCTTAAGTATCCTAATCTGTAAAATGGAGATAATAGTACCCACCTCCCAGGATTATAATCAAGACTGATATAATGCCTATAGAGTGCCTAGAATATGATAGGATACCCTCCTAGAAATTCCAGTTTGGGATATGTGGTTCTTTATCCACTACCTGTCCTTCCTGCACATATTTTTGGCTCTCTGCAGAAATCTGGCACTCCAGTGTAGCAGGCTCACTGTTTAGTCATGTGGAGAGCTAGTAGGTTTTCTTTAGGAAGAGATACCTTGATAAGACCAGCTACCCTTATTGTTCATCTCCTTGATGCTAGGCACCATTTAGAAGGTCTTCCACAAAGCCCACACAGTGTGGAGTTGCAACTGGCACCCTTCTGGCTCCAAACCTATACTCTCCTATTGTCCTGTTGTCAGTCCTGCTTTGCCCCTGCCCTAAAAAAATGAAAAAAGAAATGCTAGAATAAAGCCAGAAAAGTCTGTCAGGATAGTCTCTCTGGGGTCAGTGGTTTACTCACTGGAAAGTCTGGGTACTCTGGGTCCTGTGGGTCAGGCGCCTTCTTCCTGCTGTGTTTCTTGACCTGAGGCTCCCTTCCTGAATGGGCATCACTAGGAAATTAAGAAGGAAACTGGTTTGGGTGGGGGGTTTCCGAAATCATCCCTTTTCTAGAAGTGAGATAGGCAGAGAGGACCCCTCCTGGACGGGATATCTGGAGTCCTTTTCCCTTCCTCTGCCCCCTGCAGAGAATGTGGAATGGTCCCTCTTCTCTGAGTCACGGAGTGATGCTGTGTGATTGGGTCTGTGGAGTCCTTTTGCTCTGACACTACTGCGAGCAGACTCTTAAAGAGGTAGATGGGAAATAGGCAGCCTGAGGAGGTGCTGCACAAGCAGGCCCAGAGGAAGCAGCCTTGGAGGCTGGACGGGTGGGTGCCCTCACCGGGACAGCTACAAGAGGCTCCTCCCACTGGAATGTGGCTGGACTGCTTTATCTCTCACAACCCACTGACAGCTTTATCTTTTCTAAACAAAATCCCTGTGCTTTAATTCCTCATGGACATCCTCTGGGCTCTGAGCTTAGGGGCACAGCTAGCCTTCAGATCTGTGTACTGACCCTTTACAGCATACCCACCCTCTCCCCTGGTTTAAAGAGTCAAGTGCTACCTGTCAAGATTTATGTGGGTCATTCTATGCTGCACACCTGTGAGTGAGCTCATACTGCTGACTTTGGACCTGTTCTTGGTTTCCTCCTCTTACTACCCTGACCTCAGGGTAGCATGGGAAAAGTTGCTAGCTGTGTCCCCTCTTGTGTTGAATACCAGAGAATTACCACTTACCCTGTCACCACTTGCTCAGCCCTACCAGTGTGGAGGTGACAAGGAGAAATGGAATTTGGTAGAACGGTACGTAGGGCTTGGTGTTAATCATCTCCAACCCTTTCCCATTTCACAGATGAAGGGACTGTGGACCAGAAAGAGAAAGCCATCTGTTTGTTTCCCACCTGGCTGGTATTGCTGTTTACCTTGAGCAATTGAACTGCTCAGAGTGGAGTGCAAGGGAGACATGTTGATGCAGAAAAAGAGTTTGGCTTCTGGACTTGGGTTCCAATGGGAATCCTAAATCCTTCTGAGATGTAAGACCTTAGACAAATCACTTAACCCCTCTAAACCTCAGTTCCCTGAGATAATACCATTGGAAATGCTGAAGTGACGGGTAGGGGTCGTTCGTATGTGCTAGCATCTTAAGCAGTTACAGTGATAGTTATGCAGAAAACAGTGGCTGTTACTTTTAATATAGTCTCGGTGGCTTATTAATGGATACTGGCCACATCAGACTCTTAAAGCTGTGTATCTAAAAGAAAAAGCATGACATAGGTACTGTCAATCTCAGCATAGGCTTCCTGTGAGAAGGAGCAAAAGGAACCCAGCCCAGCTGCTAATATTGAGCTATGAGCCCCGCTAATGCAGCCAGGTTTCTGGGAGTGGGCATAGGTTCTCAGCCATGCCTGTGTACGGAGGCTTGTTTTTTTTGTTTTCCCACCAAAATATCTCCTAATGCTCAGGATCTCTTTATCCTACCCGTCCGTATACTTTAGATTTCGCATAATTGCTAAATGGTATGTTTCATGGGTTAATAGATTCATAAAACTGGAAAGGAACATAAGGCCATCTTGGCAGATTACAGACATGGGGTTGGTGTTCTTTCTTTATCAACATCTTGCCAAATGTGTTTTGGCTTGGGCTTGAAAACTTCCACCAATGAGAGGCAGTGAGCCAGTCTGATGTTCAGAAGTTACTCTGGCTTTGACATTGGTAGACACATAATTCCTTGAAAAATATGCTTCCCAGTGACTCCACCTACTGAGCCTAGTTCTACAATGTTGGCCCTCAGGAAACAAATTGAATTACTCTTCTATATGATAGCCCTACAGAGATGATGACAGTTGTCCTGTGCCCTGAATCTTCCCAGACCATAAAACTCCTATTGCTTTAGTGATGTGGCTTTGACCCATTCGTGCCCTTCACAGTCCTGGCTTGTCTCTCCTTTACCTTTTCACTCTGGCCAGTAAGTATGGTTACCAGAAGAGAACCCAATATTTGGGTGTGGTCTGATCAGTTCAAGAAAGAACATTTTGTTACCTCCTTCATTTTAGACTATTACACGGGTCCCAACCAAGATCTTAGTAGCTTTGTGACCGCTTTTCCATACTGTTGACTAGTATGATATGTGTAGAAATACAGGGTTTATAGTAAATCAAAGCCATTAAACTAATACTGTTTAGATTCTGTATTCTTTCCTAGGGTTGCCATGACAAGTTACACAGACTTAGTGGCTTAAAACATCAGAAGCTTATCCTTATAGTTCTGGAGAGAAGCCTGAAATCAAAGCATCATCAGTATTGGTTTCTTCTGAAGGTTCTAAGGGAGAATCTGTTCCATGTTTCTCTCTTTGCTTCTAGTGGAGGCTGACAATTCTTGACATTCCTTAGCTTGTAGATGCTTTGCTTTGGTCTTTGCCTCTGTCTGCATATGGCCTTCTCCCCTGTGCATACTTTATATACCCCTTGAATCCAAACCAATGCCCTGGATTTCTGTGCAAGGTCTTTTGACTAGATAAAAGGATTCCCAGCTCTAAAATATATTTTTCATGCTTGTTAGGGGATGTTAGGCACTGGTAGGTGGATTTTGTTTAAGGCGGAAAATTAATTTTAAAACAATGTGTTATTTTTTTCATAATTCTTATTTCCAGGAAGCTAGTGTTAATTTACAGTAAGTAATCACAGTGACCTTGAGCAATTTGCTAACCTTCTCAGATCTCCGTTTCCTCATTTGTAAAACAGAGATTGGATGAGGCAAGCTCTGTGTCATTTTCAGTATTAAGACACTTAATACTGTGATTTCTGGAAAACAGGGGTTACTCTTTGTGACGAAAGATTTCAGGTTGGCTTAATAAACAAAAAATGTGCAACTCTTGACTAAGAAGACAGATTATGATTCACGAATCTGAAAATCTGAAACATCTACCCTTTTATTCACCTTCGACAAGATGTAGAGACTGAGCTGTTTATTACATGTTCCCACTCTCTTCTTGGTTACTCACAAAGCGTAAGATACTACAGGACTGGCTTCTATTTGGCTTTCAAATATTTGTTACATGAATGAATGAATATGTTTATGTCACACACTATTATTGGGAACAAGTAATGCAATATCATCATTTCAGTCTGATCATCTAGTAAGTTTGGGCCTTTTAAGATTTCTCCCAAAAATTATTATTGTTGTTATTATTAAAGGCCCCATACCCACCATAGGGGCTGAACTCACAACCCTGAGATTAAGAGTCGCATGTTCTACTGACTAAGCCAGCCAGGCATCCCCTGGAATATTATTTTTAAAAGATGGTGGCCATGTTTAAGAGTTGCTTTCTGTGGCTAAAATTAACAAGTCAGGAAATGACAGATGCTGGCGAGGATGTGGAGAAAGGGGAACCCTCCTACATTGTTGGTGGGAATGCAAGCTGGTGCAGCCACTCTGGAAAACCACATGGAGGTTCCTCAAAAAGTTGAAAATAGAGCTACCCTATGACCCAGCAATTGCACTACTGGGTATTTACCCTAAAGATACAAACGTAGAGATCCGAAGGGGCACGTGCACCCGAATGTTTATAGCAGCAATGTCCACAATAGCCAAACTATGGAAAGAACCTAGATGTCCATCAACAGATGAATGGATAAAGAAGATGTGGTATATATACACAATGGAATACTATGCAGCTATCAAAAGAAATGAAATCTTGTCATTTGCAACGACATGGATGGAACTAGAGGGTATCATGCTTAGCGAAATAAGTCAGTTGGAGAAAGACAACTATCATATGATCTCCCTATGAGGAAGTGGAGATGCAACATGAGGGGTTAAGGGAGTAGGAGAAGAATAAATGAAACAAGATGGGATTGGGAGGGAGACAAACCATAAGTGACTCTTAATCTCACAAAACAAACTTT
>NC_081557.1:34729614-34941305 GCF_022355385.1 Mustela nigripes
AGATGGGATTGGGAGGGAGACAAACCATAAGTGACTCTTAATCTCACAAAACAAACTGAGGGTTGCTGGGGGGAGGGGGGTTGGGAGAGGGGGTTGGGTTATGGACATTGGGGAGGGTATGTGCTATGGTGAGTGCTGTGAAGAGTGTAAACCTGGCGATTCACAGACCTGTACCCCTGGGGATAAAAATATATGTTTATAAAAAATTTAAAAAAAAGAGTTGGTTTCTGGAGCAGTTTCCTTTTCTGTGAAGTAGGTGGCTGTGGAGGACTGGACTCCAGGGCTTGTGCTCTAAATACCACAACAGAATGTGCATTTTTGGGGGTTGAGGGAGGTCTGTGATCTTGGCCTAGGCAGTACTTGGTCAGATGCTTTTCTGTTACAGGAGCCCCTACCTGTTTTCAGTGGCCTTTTGGGTGTCCCTAATGGGCTGCAGTCACTGAGGCCTCCCTTTGGATTCTTTAGGGTTGTTGGCAGTGCCTCTCTGCGTTTTTCATTTTGTGGAAGAAACAGTCTGCTGAGTGTCTGGGGTCTTACCTTTTCAGGAGTCTCTTCAGGGAAGGCTAAGGATGAGTTCATTTGCCATTATTGTCAGGAAGATTCTTCTAAGAATGTTTTTTGTGAGAAGGACATTTTGTGGCCTATTTTTGCTACCTCCTTCCCCTCCTCCTCCTCCGTCGCCTTCTTCTTCTTCTTAAGACTTTTATTTATTTATTTATTTATGAGAGAGAGAGTGAGAGCAAGAGAGATTGGAGAATGAGAGGAAGAAGCAGACTCGCCACTGAGCAGGCAGCCTAATGCAGGGCTCCATCCCTGGACCCTGAGATCCTGACCTGAGCTGAAGGCAGACACTCAACCTACTGAGCCACCCAGGTGCCCTATTTTGGCCATCTTTTCTTTTAGTTCTTCCTCTTATACAAGAAATTTTTATTCTTTAAAATAGAGCTTCTTTCTAAAAGAAAGGTCTTCTCTAGAATCAGTAGTGGTAGTACAAAATGGGGTTGCAAACTCCATGTCTGTAGAGGCTTAGTGGATAACAAAAAAGCAGACTGTATTTATGCTTTCCAATTTGTTTTTGGAATACTTGGGCTACTCTGTTTATCTTGGGTTTCCCCCATTCTGGTTGAGATATGGGTATAAAGAAATTGCTGTCCTGTAGGAAAATTAGAAATACAGGTGTGATGATAAGTAGCACTAGGTGTACACCCTCAGCACTGGGAATTGGTAGGGAGTGATGGGGACCGCAGTGGACGTGAAGGGCCATTTCGCCTCTCACAGGCACCCAGCATTGCCCCAGTTTTGTTTTTTTCCAAAGCATGCTAGATTTTTATATGAAATGTTCCTGCTTTTAAACTTTGGCTCAGTCAAAAAACTCTGTGTGGCTCAAATAAAACTCATGTTGGGGACAAATTGGTTTGCATGTCATCAATTTCAAAGCTCTGTTAGGTGTGTGGGGCAGATTGATGTTTTGGATGGCCTCCCAGGTCACCTCTGGCTGTAGGTTGGTCTGGTCTGATCTGTTGTAGGGGTCCTAAGGAAGCTGTGATGTGGAGAGATTGTTATGTTCATCCTTGCATATGGACATGGGGGAATCCAAGATACGCAAAGTAAAAGGCACATTATAGAATAAATATGTACAATTTCATTCTATTTGTTTAATTTTTTTTTCTAAAAAGAAATATAGGTAAAATTTTAAAAATGCGTAAAATGTTCATAAAAGCAAAAAATAAAGGATACTTAAGAAACCGGTAAAGGTGTTGCTTCTGATATTGACACTGAATTGGACGCAGGAATGGGAACTTCTGCTCCCCCCCCCCCCCCCCCTACAGAGTAATTTTGGGAAGGTAAAATGGAAAGAGTCGTTGGGATGTATGACAGTGTTGAGGAAGGATGGAAGCAGCGTGGCCCGGAGTGATTAGGAAGGACTGTTGGAAGGAGTGGGGGCCTTGATGGTTGGGCAGAATGCATTAGGAAAGAGGATGACAGCAGCCAGAGCCTGGTGGTAGGAAAGCAGGTGTTGTGGGGACTGGGGAAAAATTACATTTGGCAGGAGCTCTGGGTAGGGGCTTTAGTAGTGAAGGAGGGTGTTGTATAGCAGGGGGCAATGGAATGTTTGCTGTACTCCAGCACAATCCGTCTGGCAGCAAGGACGAGGGAGCTTGTAGGCAGGGCCATAGGGCAGGAGCCTCTCATGTGGCTTCTTCTGGCTCCCAGGTAGCTGTCACTGATCCCTGCTAGGGTGTTGCCTGATGAACAGGGTTTATACCTATACACCCGATGAATAAGCTCATGGCACTTCCTGTTCCTCCACTCCCAAGAGTGTGGGCCTTGGAAGCTTGCCCACCTCTGTTGTTGCCTGGTGTGGTTCCTGTTCCTCTGAAGCCAGCATGTCTCTCCAGACATTTTGGAGGTTATGTAGAGCGACTGGCCATTGACTGAAGTGTAGTCACTTCAGAACGGGCCCGTCCTTTGGAGTCAGGGAGTTTGGAGCTTGGATTTTGACCTTGCCACTTCCTGGTTATGTGGTCGTGGGATGCACTTGATCCCTCTGGGCTCCAATATCCTCTGTGCAAAATGGAGATAGTATGATTTACCTTCTCAGTTGTTATACCTGGCAGGTTGATACCTTGCAAATAGATGTGCCATCCTTTACTTTCATATTATGGTACCCAGTCTGACCTGTAGTTACGTATCTATATTATTTATGTTTAGTATATGAAATATATACTTATTTGTATCTATTTATGACCATATCAGTCTATGCTGTTGGACTGTAAGCTCCTTTTCATTGGGGATAATAGGTTCTTTTTTTTTTTTTTTTTTTTTTTAAGATTTTATTTATTTATTTGACAGAGAGATTACAAGTAGGCAGAGAGGCAGGCAGAGAGAGAGAGGAGGAAGCAGGCTCCCTGCTGAGCAGAGAGCCCGACGCGGGACTCGATCCCAGGACCCTGAGATCATGACCTGAGCCAAAGGCAGCGGCTTAACCCACTGAGCCACCCAGGCGCCCCGGGATAATAGGTTCTAATCATTGCTTTACCTCAAAGCGCTCAGAGTGCTAAGTACATAGTAGGGCTAGGTAGATGTTGCTTGAGTAGCGTCTGTGTGGTTTAACCTACTCCAGTCTTTACAGCAATTGGCTTCTGATTGATTAGGATGTGTCTCTGGGCTAGGGCATATCTTGTGTGTAGTTAAAACAAGTTTTGTCAAGCCAGATGCCCTTGTTAGGGTGATGTATCAGGATGGCTCGGGAGTCATTTAATATTTCGTTCCACTGTGGCATATCTACAGTTTGTGGGCCTTGACGTTCGTGCAATTTAGGAGGTCTTCTTTAAAATCATATGAAATGGCAGAAGGCCTGGGAGTACAGCACTAGAACCCTTTCCAGGACCTTACAAGGGATTTTGGAATGAGGGGTGCTAATGCTTGAGCTTCAGGTAAACCATCTCTGTATTTCAGGATTCACAGAGCACTCACTGAAGGCTGTGGTAGGAGTTACGAAGGCTAAGGAGATTTCTAAAAGGGGAAAAAATGCTGGCAATGAATACAAGTTTTAGTAAAACTGTCATCCCAAGCAGACTCAGAAGAAAATCCCTTGTATGTTTCTTTTCATTACACAAATATCTGTTGAGCACCTACTCTGTGCCAGGCACTGTGTACGCACTGGAACATAGCTGTGAAAACAGAAGTCCTTGTCCGGTGGAGCCTACATTTCAAGTGGTCCCCTCCATCAGGACCTGCAGACCTACTTAGATGGCAGTAAAGAGCCACAGTACTGATCTGCGGCGGTGGCAGTAAAGGCACTTCAATGCCTGTATTTCCCTTTCTGATTCCTCTCCCTTCTCCTCTCCAGGCCTGTTCTGAGAGGGAGAGCCACATGGTTCAGCCTATGCTAAGAGGACCTGAGCCATCCTAAGCAGCGACAAAAGACTCCTCTACCTTTCCCTGGGGGAGTGGGGATGGTGGCTTGGGACTGCTCAGGCCCCTCCCTGCCCTGCCTGTGGGACAGAGTGATAAAGGAGCCATTACCTTCCCATTAAAGTCTCCTTTTTAGGGCTTATTTCAGCCACAGAGGTAGTCCAGCAAAACTGAAGGAGCAAATCCTTCAGACTCCAGAGCCCATAAACGGAGGTGTTTCCTATGTCCTGCTTCCCGAGGGGTGGCGAGCCCCATAGTCTCCAAGGAGAACGGCGGAGTCCAGAGACGTGAAGTGTCTGCCTCGCTGTTTACCACCAGCCGGTGCTCGGCTCGGCCACAGCGGGGCGGTGACTCAGAGCTGGAGCTGTGTTCCTGCCTCGTTGCCAGTTTTTGCGTGGGGGTTGGGGAAGAGGGAGAATGAATGAGTAGGAGCAAGTGGCGGCTGCATTTGTAACACCTTCGGAAGCAGCTGCCGGAGAACCGAAATTCAGAGTAGGCGGGCGGGGAGCCTCTGCCTCACCTCTTGCAGGCAGCTAGGCCCTCCTTCCCTGTGTGACCAGAACCCAGGTTTTCATAAGGCCAAGGCTGGGGAAGAAGACACAGTCCTTCTGAACATGGAGCTCAAGGAGAGAGTGAGTGCGTGTGCCACCTTTCCCGGCGAGCTGGGGAGAGCAGGTTAGTCCTGTCCGGTCTTCACAGGGACTCCGTTCACTGTGGTGTATTCTGATTCATGAAAGTCAGATAATGGACTGAAGGGGGGGGTTCGATGGCTTGGTTGGGAGTGCCAACCAAAAACAGTCCAATTTAACTGAGAATAAATAGGACGAAAGTATCATTAAGTACACCTCCCTGATGTCATTACAAAGGATTCTCTGTTGGCAAGTGAGATCAGGGAGACAGTGTTCTGCCTCATTCCTTTGTGTTTCAGTTATGTTGTAGTGTTGTTCCGGCTCAGTCCGTGGCTCTGCCAGGAGTCAGAGATGAACCCCAGTGTCTCAGGACGTGATTGTTGAAAGATCCCTACAATGTCACTTGGTCCATCCTTCTCATTTTACTCTGGAACCTGGCTTACTAAACAGTAGCATAGAACCGGCTACTCTCTGAGGTTGAAAATGTTTCCTGAGAAGTTTGAAAACTTCTGTAGCGTGCGCATCCCTGACTCAGCACTGCTCGCTGGGGAGGCCGTTTTTCTTGGGCTGTGCTTTCTGAACGTTTGAGGACTGACCCAGTGGGGGACAGAAGTGGGGCTGAAGGCAGGCGCCTACTGATCTTAAAGGACTTTTTCTGGCAGGCAAGTTCCTTAAATAGAAGTTTAAACAGGAGGCTGGATAGAGTGCCTTAATTCAAAAGGGAGAAAATGTGTTCTTGAGCCGCTGCCCTATGGCAGGCTAATCATACTGGCACTTGCAGTACGGAAAAAGGCAAAACAGCTCTATCCGTGGGGAGTTTCCGGGCTAGCAAAAGAAGACTCTAACAAGCACTTAAACGTGCAGTGCTACAGGCCAGGCCCATTATTAGTACTCTTCAAAACAATCTGCAAGGTTGGGATTGTCTTCTCGTTTGGCAGATAGAGAATCCAGCACTCAGAAAGGTCAGTCACTCATTCAAGGTCGTGCACCGCCAAGTGTGCGGCAGAGCTGGGGTTTGAGCTGCAGTTGTCCTGACTCTGAACAACATGCTGGGGTTCATGCTTGGCAGGCTTCATGTGGCCTCTACATTGGATGCATGAGAGAACCTAAGACCCCGAGAGGCTGAGTATTTGCTGGGGGTGTGGACCTGGTAGTGACAACGCTGTATCTTGGCTCCTAGTACTTTGATTCTCTGCCAACATTCTTCTTCAAAAAAAAAAAAAAGAAAGAAAGAAAGAAAAAAAAAAAGGAGCAGGAGGCTATCTGGGTTTGCTTTCCTCATTCTGTCAGGAGCTTGGTTTTAATCTTTTCATGGTTCTTGAGGTCTTGTAAAGTCAAAATTAAAACTCCCTATTAACCACATAGGACTCTTAAGGGCCCCATGTGGGAGCTCAGGAAGAAGGCAGGTCTTATACTTGGGTTAGTGGGTCAGGAGAGCTAATTTATGAAATGAGTTGGCCGCTGAGTGGATCTGAAAACATCTGGAGCACCTGATGAAATGTAGAGCTTTTCAAATCACGCTAGCAGACTTGAGTCTGTGGAATCCAGAGTTTAGAAAGCACAGCTCTCTTTGCAAGATATGTGAGCTTTGAGGTTGCTCAGTTAATTCTGTGACTGCTTTATGCCCAGTTCTGTCTGTGCCAGGCTCTGCCCTTTTAATGCCTTCAGGTGAGGAGAGCAGGGACTGACTGTCCGTTTAGGTAGCAGGTCTGGGGTTTGGCTGGATTTCAGTGTCTCTGCTTAATTGGATGTGTGAGTGAAAGCCAGGTGTGGACCGCGTGGGAGTGGGGAAGGCCGTTCTTTGGTTTGTGCCATGCTCCTCGGGGCTGGTCAGTGTCTCCACTGCACGTAGGAGCCTTTATCAGGCCTGCCGACCCCTCTCTCCCCCACTCTCTCTGGGGGAGTCTTGACAGGTTGGGCTGCAGTGATCAGGAAATGAGGTGGGTTATGCACCTGAAAGTGATGTGTGCTTGTGCTCAGGCTGTTGAGATGAAGGAGTTCAAACACCTGCTCCCTAGGTATTACTGTTCTGTGCTGCAGGAGATCCATGAGAAATAAGTGAATGATGGTTCCCAGCCCTCCAGGAACTTGGGCTCTTGATGGAGGGGGCGGGGGAGGAGAACAAACACACATGAAGTAAGCAGAGAGCAATATAGGAGAGAGCATATAATCAGTCACCAAATTGTAGGTTTCGTAGCAAATACTCTCCAGTTCACAAAAGGGAGATACAGGTGATGTTTGTGTTCCCCTCCCATGTGTTTTTAATCACGCAGTCATTTCCTCTCGGGTGTTTACATTCCATTCTTTGATTCTCTGTGTTGAGTGTATTACCCTCCTTTGTTGGGGGGGGGGTGTTCAGGGGAGGGCAGATTTCTCCAAATTATATTGTAACACAGTTGGGAGAGAGCCGAGAATGAAGCGTTCTTGGCATGTTGGTGTCTCATCCTTCTTTCTTTTGTCACTAAGAAGGGAAGCCACTGCCCTCTGATGACTTACGACCTTTTAGATTCTTGTCTCTTTGGTACTTTTGCCCAGACCTCTGTAGGGGTTAGCTAGTGTATTTAGACTCGTGGCCTCACTTTAAGGTAGAAGCCTCTTTAGTTGTTTTTCATTCATTCATTCAGCAAATGTAACCGTGCCAGACACTGGTATAAGCCGACAAGGGCAGTGAAGAGACAGGCAAGCTCCATGCTCTCCTGGAATATACCTATTAGGAAGACTGACAACAGTCAGAACACATGAGTCAGAGAAATGACAGTAATAGTGAAAATAGGGTGACATGATATGAAGTGACTGGGAGCCTACTTCTGTGGGTGGTTGGGCAGGGCTCTGAGGTGGTGATAGTTGTGCCAAGGTGAGTGATAAAGAGCCAGTTATGCGAGTATGAGAGAAAGAGCTTCCAGGTGGAAAGGCTAGCTGGTACAGAGGTTGTTAAGTTGGAAATAGCTTAGTCTTCAAGGAGCAGAAAGGAGGCCAGGGTGGCTGGGGAGGGATGGAGAAGGAGAGAAAATGTTTATTGTACAAGAAGGTGATGTAGGTGGTCAGGGGTCAAGTCTCCTAGAGCCAAGCGCTTGAATTTTACTCTGTGCTGTGGAGCTGTTGCGGGGTTTAAAGGAGGAATGTGACTTGATTTAATTTCCATTTGAAGAGACCCATCAGGCTTCCCATGAGGAGAGTGGGTTGTACAGAGGCCAGGGAGAGAGCAGTTAGGCTGTTGTACTATCTTAGCTAGAGATGATTGGTGCTGGCTATAGGACTAGAGAGAAAGGGGTGCATTCAGAGATGTCTTGGAGATAGAGGCACCTGGGCTTGCTAATAGTAGTGTGTGAGGAAGTTACTGTGGAGCAGGGAATGGAGAGCGACTCCCAGGTTGCTGGGTTGTGATGCTGTTAATGGAAACAGAGAAACCTGTGGAAGGAAATACTGGGTTTGGTCGGAGTTGGGGGAGGAGGCTTATTTTGTTTCTGCCCTGTTAAAATGTGGATTACTAGTACTCATTGCAATGGTCAAGGTGCATGGTCAGGTTCAGCAAACATCAACTCAGTACCTTCAGTGTGCCAGGCGTTGTGTGAGTATCCTCACAACTCTTGGGAAGGATATTATCACTATTCCCTGTTTGCAAATGGAAGCACCAAGGCTCAGTGAGGTGAGATGGCGTGCTCGGTTTGAACCCAGGTCTTCTGATGCCGGGGCTCAGGGCAGACACTGAAGGAGGCTGGCTAGTGTGCAGTGTTGATGGCTTTCACTTGAGAAGAGAGGATGGGGACCCTATGTTGGCTCATCAAGGCCCAATTCCGATGATTTCTGAAGAAGAGCCTGACAGAGGAATGCCCATGTGCAAGGAGTTGTTGAAAATCTTGACATTTCCAAAATAGTGCAAGCTCTAAAGACCATTTCAGTAAGATTCTCAGTCCCTTTAGGAAATGCCACATGAACAACAGTGACACTTTGTACTAAACAAGCCGTTTTATAAAAGTGTTAAATAAAATAAAAGGAAGTTGGAAGTGTTGAGGGAAGGTAAAGATGCTACTTCAGCCTTTGAGTGCCACCTTTTTACTCTGTGGCCCAAGTAGGAACTGAAGGAAATAGGGAGGCAATTTCTTCTGCTCTTGGAGTTTCGGTGACTAATTTGGGGACCCAAGTAGAAGCATTATTAGGTTACCCACAGTCCTTGGTTTTCTTGAGACACTGGGATTCAAACAGTCAGTGCCTTAACAAGCCTGGAGGCAGAGCTGAACGTGGCATCAGGCCTGCAAGGTGACAGTCTTGCTGCATTAGGGGAGCCAACTGGGGAGCCTGAGGAGCCAGAGGGGCAGATGCTGCCAGGCATACCAATGAGAAGAGCCTTGATAGAGTCCCTCCTTAGACTTTCAAGCTGGATCCTCTTCTTACATTTTAAGCTGTTCTCTTTATAGCTGGGCCAGATAAGAGCTCTTGCTGACTGTGCGGGTTTGTCCCACACTCAGCATACCAATACCACCGCCATCGGAAAACCAGATTTATCAGGGTGCTCTGACCTCCACTCGTGGGCACCGTTCACGTAACTCCAGAGCTTCTTGCTATGCCCAAAGGAATTGCCAGGCTAAGTAATTGGAACCCTTATGTTTAACCGACCAGAATCTCGCTGCTCACATTATGGTCAAACTCTGTATGAATGGAAAATTAATCTTGCAGAAATGCTGAAAGAAACTGTAGGACTCGTTTACGTCTCGACTAGTCCTGTCAGTGGTTGTACGTGTGCTCCTCTTTATATTGAGCTCAAATTGGTTTCCACGGCTCCCTGGTCCTAACTCTGCCTTGTGAAATCTCTTCTGTTTGCTGTTGGACCTCTTTAGGGCCTGACCCAAGTCCTTCCAGGCCCTGGGCTTGTGAAGACGTGCTTATTTATGTGGATGGGTATGTGTGGCCCGCCTTCAGGGGGTAATCCTTCCCTGTAACCTTTTGTGTGCCTTAGTCCTCTCCCAGGTGAGACCAGCTGACATTCGACTTAGTGGGGGGTGTTTCTAGGAGGAAGGGCAGGATCTGAAAATAAAGCCTAGCTTGTGTTTTATTTCACTTGCCAAGTTACTTTCTAGTAGTCTGAAAAGAAACAGAAGCCCTTGTATGGAGGAAAGAACGTTTCTGTGTTCCCTTGAAACTGGCCACCTGGCTCCCAGCCGGGCCATCTCCATCACTCCCAAGAGGCAAGGTAGCAATTCAGGTTTAAGAACAGGTATTTCAGGGGATTTGTCTGTGCCTGCTAAATGTGTCTTGAGACAGGATGATAGGACATGAGATTCTTCATGGATTTTAGAAAATCAGGAAATGGAGCAGGGTGGGGGCTTTTGGCCTGAGGTCAGGGACAGCAGGTAAAGCTGGAAGACTTCGCAATCTCCAAACGGGTGTGGGGTCCTGCATTTACTATACAGCCTTTGTTTGGTGAGGGTGAGCTTGCAGTTAGGAGAAGGAGACCAGAAGGGTGGTGGTGTGCAGGAATGCAGAAGTCGACTGTCATTGTGGGCAAGTCATCTACCCTTCCCGGGTCTCACTTTCCTCACCTGTGGTCTGGTGTGATGAAACACAGCCTGCCATACTGGGGGTTTGGGAAGACCGAATTAAATAACCCAATACCTAACACTTCTTTTACTCAAAAAAGGGCTGAACCAGAAGCTCTGTGTGCTGGGCAAGCTTGATCAGAAATGATCCTTTTGTAAGGCCTTTGTATTCAGGAGGTATTATTCTGGTTTATCTCTTTTCTCAGCGTATGAGTCCTTTCCCCCCCCTTAGTTTCGTGTTCCATTAACATCATGGAACCCAGATCATCAGTTTCTTTATGTGTAATGTGGGAGTAAAAATTTCAGCCCTGCTTATCTCAGAGGATACTTGGGAGAATCAGGTATAGTGATGAATATGACCAAACTTGAAGCTTCATGGAAATTCAGGAAATTTTTTGTCAAAAAGGGCAGCATCTATATTAAGGAAGAAAGGTTGGGGAGCTGCCTCCAGATCTGATTAAAAAAAACAGTCTTTTTTTTTTTTTTAAACTGGCTATTAATATATATATATATATATACTTTTTTTTTTTTAAATGAGCATGTAACGTATTTTTTGCCCCAGAGGTAGTCACAGTGCTATCCAGGTCATGCAGCATATATGAAGAGGTTGCTGGATGCTGGTTGCTGCTCTGGGCATAGAGAAGATACCCTCTTTGTGTACATCAGAGATCCTCCTAGCTGACCTTGGATTAGGAACAAAGGTTGTTTGGGGACTACTGAGTGCCACATATGTGTTGTCATTTAGAACTTTGGCTCAGGCACAATAGAAGGAGGGAGGTGCAGAGGAAGAGAGAGGGGGAGTAGCAGTGGATGAGATGCTGTTTTTCTGATGATTTGTCTTCAGGGATTTCTGGTTGTGGCCAGGAACCCCTGAGTCCTGTAGACTCCTAAGGAAAGGGGACAGCAAGTTATTATGCAAAAAGTATATTGGATCTAGAAATAGAAGACCAGGATTTATGTTCCTGTCTTATCACTTACTGATGATATTATCTTGAGCAAGTCACTTAACCTCTCTGAGCCATTTCCTCATTCATAAAATGGGGGTCGATGGTGGTAATAACTAAGAGGCATAAGGAAAGGTTTTGTAGACTGTAGAGTCCTTGAGAAGTAACAGTGGATCATGGTGTTGTTGCTTCATTATTAAGCCTGTTATGAATAGGGCTTTTTGGTTTTTTTCCTCCAGGTAGAAATGAGGCAGGCTTTGAGTTTGTAATTCCCTGGTGAATGCCGAGCTGGGAAGAAAGAAAGAAAAAAAAGAAAGAGAGAGAGAGAGGCGGAAACTGGGTGTAAATAAATCCTAACCCGTGAACATGGTGCAAGGATTTCTGGACCTGGTGTTACTGGGGTCCAGTTCTCATCCTTATCTGGATGCTTGTGCCTTAATTCTGCTTTTTGTGACAATCAGGCTGCTGTCTGCCAGATGGAGTCCTGAGATTCCATGGGCTTGCTTCAAACCTGGGAATTTGGAAGCTGGAATGGTTGGGAGGGATGAAAGGTTGGGGGTGGTGGTGGTGGTACACAATCACAGGGCCAAGGAGCAACCTGGTTTTGATGGCTTGGACTGCTTCACATTTGGCTTATCAGCAGTCAGGCTGCTCTAAACTCAGTGCCAGCTCACCCCAGCCACTGGAACTCAGGACATTCTGGCCAGGGCCCAGGGCAGAGTAAGAAAAACCTTGTGCGCGAAGAGAGTTTTTTCTTTTTTAACCTTATACTATTCTCATTAAGCCTACTAATCTCTGGGGTGGCCCCATGCTTAGTTTGGAGATGGGCTAATACTTTAACACTAGCAAAATGAGATGATGTATTGACTCTGACAGTGAAAGCATTTTAACCATCTGTATTAGGGGCCCTAAAAAATGACCATGCCCTTTGATTAAATAATTCTACCTCTGGGAGCTTAACCCAAGGAAATAATTGGAATTGCAGGAAGAGTTTGTACTAAAAGATGTATAATGCATCTAAAATATCCAGCATCAGATGAATGGAAATCTTTCTAGAATATAAGCACGAATGGAGTAAGGACTTCTTGTTCACTCTGTATCTCTGGCACCTAAAACAGCGCCTGGCACACAGATGGCCAGTGAACATGTTTTATGTGGTTATAGACAAAAAAAATGTATATCCATAGGATAAAACTCTGACTTGTTTCACCTATCTGGACATAGAGCATTCCTATGAAACATTTTGTAAGACAGAATGATGTAAGGCAAATCAGATTACTATAATTTATGTGGAAAAAATTTTGAACACTCTCAGACTCCCAAAATAACCTCTTAAGCTTTTCTGATATCTTAGGACACATTTTGTTAATAGATACACAAAATAAATTGAAATAAAACACAGCTGCTCCCAGACGCCCTTCAAAGTCCTGGCAACTTGATGGTGAGATGCTGGTGTTGTTCTCTGGTAGGGAGCTTGGGGGCGCCACTCGCTGCTTGCCTCCGTGAGGATTCCCTGCAAAACAAACGCTGAATGCTTTTTGCTTTTCAACTTTTTTTTTCTGAAAGCGAAAATTCCTCTTCAGATTTCTTTCAGTTAGTGAAAACAGGCACTAATATAGGTCTTTCCTAAAAATGAAGTGTCATAACATGAACTTCCAAAAAGGAGAGGGAGGGGGCACACATGGATTCACCTATTTCAAATAAAGAAGTCTTAAGGACAGCAAATTGTCTATGTGACTAGGATGCGAAAAGGGCAGGAGACAGATTTCTAAATACAGCAAAATCATAATCTTTTAGTAGAGGGAAAAACTAGGGAAGGAGAAGATACTCAGGTATATCTGTATGTAAGTGATGAGATATTGGGTGACATTTTTTCTTTTTTATATTTTCTAAAATTTCTAAAAGGACTGATTCTTTGATTGGGGGAAAACACTTTAATATAAGTCATATTCTTTGAGGGGGGAAGAAAATGACTTTAGATTAGTTTATTTATTGAGCAAACCAGCAGCCTTTAGAGCCCTCTCCTCCTTTCTTTCAAAGAACCAGGCAGCCTTTGTGAATACACAAAACACCTACACACTTTGGTTGTGTCTGTTGGCTTGGCATGGAAGCTGATCCCTTCTAACTTCAAAAGGGTGATAGAAACTCCACAGTGTTGAAATTGTGCAGGTCATGTTGCAGAGACATGCCCATACATTTATATCCCATCATTGAAGCGAAGGCATTTTGTAGTAGGGAGAAGAATTTTAAGAAGATAGGTTTTTCTGGGTGGGTGGTTAATTCTTGGAATTCTTTCCCTGGTTCATGGTTTTGGGAAGCTGTTGAAAGTGCTGTCTACTTTCCTTCATTCTTGTTTTAGCTCGTGCCGTCTTAAAGTAACTCGCTTCTGAGGAGTTTGGTCTATCCGAATAAGGACTTCACGGAATGTCTCTCGAAGATGCAATGTTCTCTTGCAGCCAAGGCTTTCCTAGAATTAAAATCCCTGTGTCTTAGGTGGGCTTGGGCACCTGAGCTGAAAGTTTTTGTTTTCCAGTGCAACTGGGTCTTGACATATGAAGTGCATCTTTGAAGAAAGACCCACTCTCTCACCCTGGGAGGAATCTGTGCTGATCAGGGGTCCTCAGACATTACTGATCTGTTGTTGTGTCTGCAAGCCTTCCCATTCCCATGACTTCTCATTCATTATCTCTTTTTCTTTCTCTTTAGCCATAACCAACAGACCACAGCATTCAGGCATCCTGTGAGTGGGCAGTTTTCGCCAGAAAATAGCGAATTTATTCTTCAAGAAGAGTAAGTACTTCTATATATTCTCCTTTTCCAGGCAGAGTTTGGGAGCTTAAAGGCATTGGCTCAAAACAGAGCTTGTTGGACTATTTTCTGTCCCAGATAGAGGGACTTGGAGTGGGATGGTCGATTCAAAGTGGAATGCAAGAATTTTGTTTTTCAATCTCCAGACTTCTCTCAGTGGGAAGATGTGGAAGTGTGGAGATGACCCAGGTTTGTGCCATGACTGGTACTGTCAGAGCCTCTTGCAAACACCCTGTCCCCTGAACGACCCCCACCCTCCTTAAGTATCATCTAACACACTAGCTGTGCTCTAAGAGGACCCACTCATCTGGAGCGAAATGGCCTTCAATCACACCAAACTGAACCAGCCTTTCAAGGAAACCTTGAATAAGAGTCTAAGGCCAGGGCTTCGAAGGGAGGAGGGCTGTGGCACCTGGAGTTCTTTCTGCTTGTTTTTTCCATTGTGGGGACTTTCTTGCTCCTCAGTCTGATTTCAGCAGGTCCCCTGGGGTGCTCAGAGGTAGGTTCTACCACCCAGGGCTTATCTATTTAAAAATGCATCTACAGCCCAAGCAGGGTATGTTCTTCTCCCAAACACAAAGGCAGAGAAAGGTATGCAAGTGGCTCTGCTTCCTCCTGCTCGTCTGAGACAGTTCTGTTTGAAGTAAATAAATAGTTCTGTTTGAGAAATGAATAGAGATGTTGGCTTTTTCTCTCCTTCGTATCATTTTTCTGTTCAATCATCTAGACCGAATATGATCTGAAAATAAAAGATTTATATTTTTATAGTATTTCTCTCCCTCAGTACTTATACTTTTAAACTTTCTATTATGGAAAATTTCAAACCTATATACAAAAGGAGAAAGATAAAGTAGTAAGTCTAGTGTATTCAACTCTCATCTTTAATAATTTCAAAAATATGCCTGATTTTATTTCATCTGTACCTTCCCCCTCACCACCTAGATTATTCTGAAGCAAATTCCAAACATCATTTTGTTCCTACAGTATTTTCAGTTTAGAATCATTACCTTAGAGAACTTTTAAAACTAGAAATGTATAACGATGATACTGATATTCCTTGCCTGTTTACTCTGTGCTGGGGGTTTACATATAACACAACAATCCTGAGAAGTAGACCGTCATCACTGTTTTAGAGATGAAGACACCAAGACTCAAAGAAGTAGGGTCACTTGTTCAAAGTTGCATGGCTGGAAGTAGAAAAAGTCAGTATGGCACCCCCGCTTGATCTCTTAGTCAGGGCTAACCCTTGCCACTAGTGATTGGCTACTTGCTAAATTCTTTGGATTCTCCTGGCCCATGGGTCATGGGGTCTGACTTCGAAAGTGTCAGTACTATTAGAAAGTGGATGGGAGGTAAAGATCGTCTTGTCTTCTACATTGAGACAGAACTGCTATGGAAAGACAGAGCCAGAATGTGGATTCTCCACATTCCAGCTTGGTATGAGCATGTTTAAAGAATTCCTGAAGGTTAGAAGCTCTTGGGAGGTCAGTGAGTTCAGTCCCCTTCCTAAGGCATCCTAGAGAAATGGCTGCCTGTCATTTTTAAAGGTCTGTATGGAGAATCCATTAGAACACATAGTTTGGGAAGTTACCAACTTTAATAAAAGCTTCTAGAGAAATGCAGACTTCTCATCACTAAACACCCTTGTCTTATACACCCCTCCTTTTCCTCACTGTTAAGATTTTGTCCTTGGCCACTTCTGAGAAGGTAGCCTCTTTTATCCTCCCAAAATATCTCTGTAGCTAATCTCCATTCCATCCAGTTTCCAAGAAAAACACTTTTTTTCAAGGGTCACTTTTCTGGATGTCATAAGGACTGCTTGCTTGTCTCAGGTGGTGGGTGCAGGGTCTGGGTGACCAGACCATCCTTGAAGCAGGGAAAATGTGCTTTAGGCATTGAGAGGAAGGAGGATTCCTGTGGACTGAGCTGGTGATCACTTGGTTTACTCATTAAATACTTACAAAGTGCTCATATTGCGTCAGGGACTGTGCCAGAGAGTTTGCCGTTACAACAGCGTGCAAGACAAATGTCCTGTCTGTGAAAAGTAGTAGAGTGGTAGTGAAGAGAAGGTGGTAGAGTAGGGGAGATAAATAAACAAGAGGTCACAAATGTGGTAAATGTTCTCGGTGGAAAAAACATAGGGTTCGATGGGAGTTGGTAAAAGAGGGTTCTAACTTGGCTTAGGGATTGTAAGAGGCCTCTCCATCCTGGGAAGGGACGCTGTTTCAACTGAGACCTGTCCAGTCACAGTGCCCCAACCTGGGCAGTGACCTAGACGGGAAAGAGCGTAGAGCTATACCAAGTGAGTGAGAATGAAAAAATGAGACACACCAGATGGACTCTGGAGGTAAAACTGGACTTGGGAGGTAAAATTGACAGGACTTGGTAATTGATTGGCTGTGATGGGGAAGTGTCTGGCCCTAAATTGGAGGAAGGGGGGATTTAGATAAGTAAAGATAAGTGTGCACGTGCATGCGCCAATCATTCACAGCTGAAGGAAGTGTGAACAGCCTTGGTGGGGTCAGAGGGCAAGAGGGGGACTGACTTGTAGCTGAGGTTTGAGGTTTGCAAAGGGGAGGGAGGAGATAAGGTTGGAGAGGGAGTTTCAGCCAGTTATCTAAATTGTTTCCTTTTGAAATACACCCAGAGTTACCCCTGGTGGAGCTCTGGAGGGGGAGTTCAGCATGATTTCACCTGATAGAAACCCAGTTTTTAAAAAATGTATCAACAAGAGGTGCCTGGGGGGCTCAGATAGTTAAGTGTCTGCGATTGGCTTGGGTCATGATCTCAGGTTCCTGGGATCGAGTCCCACATGGGGCTCCCTGCTCAGCGGGGGTCTCCTTCTCCCTCCCACTCTCCCTCTGTGTACTTTCTCACTCTCTCTGTTTCAAATAAATAAATAAATAAATAAATAAAATCTTAAAAAGAAAAGTGACAACAAATAAGATTCCTGTTTTGTTCCCTTAGAGGAGCTTAATTTTGTTGTGTGGTGTGTTATGTGGTGAGGGAAAAAGATCAAGATAGCCATTCATGTGTGCTTTACACATCAGCTCTCAGATTAACATCAGGGCTGGGTGGAAAACTGGCTCTTTTCTTTTTCTTCTCTAAGGACTATCTGTTGAGGCCACATGAACTCCTCTTGCTAGAGCCTCTACCTGAGGTTCTTGACGTGAATCCTTCCGTAGCAGTGGTTTTCAGTGTGGTCTCTGAACCAGCATCACCTGGGAACACTTTGGAGCTGCAAATTTTTTTTTTTTTAAAGATTCTACTTATTTATTTGACAGAGATTTATTTATTTGACAGAGATCACAAGTAGGCAGAGAGAGAGGAAGGGAAGCAGGCTCCCTGCTGAGCAGAGAGCCCAATGCGGGACTCGATCCCAGGACCCTGAGATCATGACCTGAGCCAAAGGCAGCGGCTTAATCCACTGAGCCACCCAGGTGCCCTGGAGCTGCAAATTTTTGAGCCCTATCCCAGATGTACTAATCAGAGACTCGGGAGCTAGCACGTAATAGCATGTATTTGAAAGGCTTCAG
Organism: Mustela nigripes; assembly: GCF_022355385.1. Classification (NCBI taxonomy): domain Eukaryota; kingdom Metazoa; phylum Chordata; class Mammalia; order Carnivora; family Mustelidae; genus Mustela; species Mustela nigripes. The sequence continues at coordinate 34,746,984 of NC_081557.1, forward strand.
GTGGTTCTAATTCAGGTAGACATTTAAAAACCACTGATTTAGACAACTTGTATTTCCATCCTTACTAAATTACCCCTAGATTCTTCCTTTCATCCTTACATCTCCTCCAGACACCCATCATTCTCTGGGCTGTGGTAATAATCTTAGATGGATTTTAGTCAAATAATTTTGGGCTCCTTCTTGTGTGTGTGTGTGCTGGTGGTGGGGGGGGGGTAGGAAACCCAACTGGTCTCATGGTGGTTTCCTTGAGAGTATTACTTTGTGGATGGATAACTCATCTACCCCACTGCTGGCAGGTGGGACTTACTTGAGCCCCTTGGTGTAAGTCAAAGATGACTTCCCACCTTACAAATTGGAAGCATGGAGAAGAGAAATAATGTGAAAGCTATGATCAGTGGGTCCAGAGGACATGAGCACTGAATATTTTAGTTTCTGTGCCAGTAATACAGAATCAGCCAGGATAGGCTAGTGTCTGCTGTGGTAAAAACAACAAATAAAATCTAAGTGACATGAAAGAATTAAGGTTTGTTTCTCACTTTAAAAAATTTATTTATTTATTTATTTGAGAGAGAGAGGGAGGGGCAGGAAGAGGGAGAGAAGCAGACTCTGCTAAGTGTGGAGCCTGATGCAGCACTCAGTCTCATTGCCCTGAGAACGTGACTTGAGCTGAAATCGAGAGTCAGATGTTAACCAACTGAGCCACCCAGGCGCCCCTATTTCTTACTTGCTCCATGTCCATCATGGGTCACCTAAGGGATTTTATTCTGTCATTTTTATTGAAGGATGCTCCATCTCTGTGCCTCCAGGATGGCCAACGTCAAGAAAAAAGGAACTTGAATTGTAAACTGCTCTTTCACTTAAACTTCATTGACTAAAGCAAGTCAGATGACCTCCCCTAACTTCACCAGGCCAGGGAGGTGCATTTCTACCATCCACCTGGGAAAGCTATCCAAAATATTTGCTGGCCAGCACTATCCTTAATGACTATGCTTAATAATCCACAGTCCAGATTTATTAAAGAAGGTAGGACCTTTTGAGTCCATCACTGACAAGCTTCTCTTGCTGCATGATTAGAGAGTTTGATTTCTCATTTCACCTTTTCTTTTACATGATCTTGCTCTTTGTCGGAACCGTCAAGGCAAGGTGGGTATCAGTCAACAGGTCCTACAGCCTTGTTCCCCAGGGGACACTTCTGTATACCCAAGCCAACAGGCTGTGGAAATCCCACTTAGAAGAGCTAATATAAGGGGCGCCTGGGTGGCTCAGTGGGTCAGGCCTCTGCCTTCAGCTCAGGTCATGATCCCGGGGTCGTGGGATCGAGCCCCGCATTGGGCTCTCTGCTCAGCGGGGAGCCTGCTTCCCCCTCTCTCTCTGCCTGCCTCTCTGCCTACTTGTGATCTCTGTCTGCCAAATAAAAATAAATAAATAAGCAAGCTAATATAAATTCAGGCTGCATTAATAAAAGTACACTATGTAGAGAAAGGAGGATAATAGTTCTGGTATATCATGGTGTTTGTGGACTACTTCATTCATGCATTCCAAGTTTATGGAGCACCAAGGACATGCCAAGCCCCACTTTGAGCTGGGTGCTAAGTTTCAAGAGGGATATTGAACAACTTAGATTGCCCTGGGAGGGGGACCATTAAGGTGAGGGGTCTAGAAACACTGTCCCTTCACGTTCAGTCTGCAGGAGAGAAGATGAAGGAGGATGTGCTGTAAGTCTATAAGAAGGGCTGGCGGGCAGAAGTGGGATATATTTATTGAGTGGCCGCCAAGGCAGACATCAGGTCAATGAGTAAAAGGTCTAGGCTGGCAAATTTAGCTCAGTTCATAATTTTCTTGGAAAGAAATTTCCTGACATCCCTTGTTTTGGGATCTAGAATTTCATCTTTAACATTACAAGAAGTAATCTACCTCCTAGAGTAAGAGTTGGCTTTTTCCATTAATAGTAATATTGTTATTATTTTTATAGTGAACATTTAGAGCCCTTACTATTTATTACCAGGTACTTTTCTAAGTGGTTTACATTTATTTATTTTTTTAAAGATTTTATTTATTTGAGAGAGAGTGAGCATGAGCAGAGGGTGAGGGGCAGAGGGAGAGAGAGAAACAGAGTCCCCGCTGAGCAGGGAGCCTAACATGGGGCTCGATCCTGGGACCCCAGGATCATGACCTCAGCTGAAGTTAGACATTTAACCTACTGAGCCACCCGGGCACCCCAGGGATTACATTTATTAACTTAATTTCCACAGCAGGCTTATGAGGAAGATACCATTATGATCATGGATACTGAGGCACAGAGAGGTTAAGAGACTTGCCAAAAGTCACACAGCTAGTAAGTGACAGGATTTGAATCCAGATAGTCTAGCCCCTAATACTGCCTCTCATCAGACTGGTCTTTGAGAGACAATCCTCTTCCTTGGCATAGGTGTTACTGTGCCAACTAAGTAGGTTAGAGATTTTTATTGTATCTGCAGTAATGAGGTTTGATCTAATAACTTAATTCTTGTGTGAAAGATGCCAAGCCAGAGCCTCCTTATTAGTCTTGTCTCCAGAAGATGTTCTCGAGCTTTTCTTTTTTTTTTTTATTTTATTTTATTTTATTTATTCATTTGAGAGAGAGACAGTGAGAGAGAACATGAGCGAGCAGAAGGTCAGAGGGAGAAGCAGACTCCCCATGGAGCTGGGAGCCCGATGTGGGACTCGATCCCGGGACTCCCGGATCATGACCTGAGCCGAAGGCAGTCGTCCAACCAACTGAGCCACCCAGGCGCCCCTTCTCGAGCTTTTCTATAGGGCCTCATTTCCAGTGATGGGGTCATTCCAGCTTTTCTTTTTCAGCCTCTTTTCCTGATTCTCTATGACTTGCTTGAATTGGGAGCTTGTGGTTTGGCTTTGTGGCTTAACGGACCACACATAGGGCCCTAATGAAAGAGAGAACAGTGGCCCAAGGGACTCCCAGGCTATGGTTCTGAGGGTTGGGGCCATGCACAGGAGCTTTTGCTCCTCTGAGCCGGCTGTCCAGGAAGCCGCTGACAGACGCCTCCGCAGCTCTCTGGGAAGAGCAGAGAAGAGCATGCCGGAGCGGTGACGCTGGCGGCTGATTGACAGCAGGCTGTGTACACGGCTCCCCAGGCTCTGTCAAGCAGTTGATGTTGAGGTGGGGCCTAGCTGAGAGTATGTGCTCTGGCAGTTCAGAAGCCTGCTGCTCTGCTCAGGAGCCAGGTGGAAGGTACCCCGATGTCCTAGATTCCTTAACCTGGAGGGGACCCTTTCTTGGCTTGCCTCTCTTGGCTTCCTCGTGAGGCTAGCTTGTTCCTTCCACTGGAGTCTGAGCAGCCCCATTTTCTCATTGGCATGTCTGGAAAAGAACTGTAGGTCGGAATGGCCTGAAATGTCACGAGTGGTATTTGGAGGACACCACTTTAAACCATACTTTGCTGAAGGTAAGAGGTACCTTCCTGACCTTTGACTTCTTCCTTGTGTAGAGGCAGGGCCTGACTCTCCAAGGCCTATGCAGAGTATGGGCCTGGGGGTGGGCTGTCCCCTGCTGCTGGGAAACCAGGGGCTGGCTGCTGCTCCTCCTGCCCTTACAAGTTGGTAGGAATTTGCATGAGAGGTGAAGAGCACAGGATGAGGGTGGGGGTCCAGGCCAACTCTGGGTCTGTCCTGTGGCTCCTCTGCTGAGCCCAGACTGCACTGCTGATAGAACCAGCACCTTGTCTCTCCAGCCTGGCAAGCTTGGGCTAGCTTTGCCTGTTGCATTTGGTTGCCATGGCAGCAGAAAAAAACGAGGAAGAATGGAAACATCTGGCAAGCAGATGCAGAAACTTGACTGTTCAGTTTTCCTTCCTGGTCTAGGAGACGACATTTGTGATGGTCACAGGTAGGGAAGAGGTGGCGCTAGTGTTGACCTGGCTCTGGCGTTGATGTCTCCAAGGGCACCAGCACTGGGGGTGCGGTCGCTGCCATGCAGTAGTCACGTTTCGGGCTCTGTGTATGGGGGAAGATGCTGCAGTGGCGGCTCTGCTCTGGAAGGGAAGCTGCTGCTTGCTGTCATTTTGTTTCTTCCTGGGACTACCCCTCTGGTCCTCCTGTTTTACCTCCTTGGTCTGAGAAGCGTGCCTTCTCCCCCCACCCCCCAATCTCCATTAGAAAGGTGTTTTCTAGTGGGGGAGTGGCTGCCTGGTAAGGGGGGGTGGATGGGGCGGGTCTGAGAGGTAAGAGGTGGGCTGGCCAATGGCTCCTGTTTAGCATCTCTGTAGTAGCAAAGCAGAGGTGGGAGGAACAGTAGAGGTCAAGGTCTGGTTCTTTCCCTGCACAGACTGAGGCACTGGGCATGGACAGCACACAGCGGAAGAAACTGGTCCAAGGTCATATGGCTGAGCAGGACTTAGGCTGAGTTCAGAGCAATGCTTGGGTTTGGGGGCTCACTGGACTGTTTTCATGCCAGGTGAGGGGTGTTCTTCAGGCTGGTTTCCAGCTCCTGGTTTGGGGTGGGATGAGGAACTGAGCCTGTGTTCCAGAGAGGAGTTGAGGGGAGAGGGGAAGGAGCACAGAAAGCCACAGTTGAGTAACAAGGCCATACTTGCTGAATGAAAACCTGTGTCAGACAGCCTCCCCCGGGGTGCTGGGAGTATACAGTGAGCGTTGGCGGTCTGTCTGTGTGTGTCTCTTTCTCTGAGAAGAGGGGGTGTGGAGGTGTCTGCCTGCTTGGGACAAGAACTTTATTTTATTCCTGCTTTTCTTTGTGCATTGCTTTTCCCAAACCCCTTAGGTGGTGGGTGTGAGCACTTTAAAAAATGTGCTGGTTGTGAGCGAGTGTGCCTCTTTTCATACACCCTCCTCTTGTAGCATTAATTCAGGCTGAGCTCTCTGTGTAGAATCCTTGAGGACAGGGAATTAATTTGGGGGCCTATTTTTCTAGGAATTGATGGGATACAAGTGACATCTAATGATGGCTTCTCAATAGGGCAGTCCCAATTCCCCATAGCTTTCTAACCTCCTGGGGAAAGAATAGGAGTCCGGTCCCCCAGCCACAGGTTTATTACAGTTTAAAGGAGCCCCACCTAGATAAGGTGCTTATAGGGGTGTTTCTAGGAAATGATTTGTTTAGAAGCTAATTGTTTGGCACCTTGAGCTTTCTGGGAGAGAAGTGCCTTGGAAGTAAAAATAGAGTGTACCTGAGATTTAAATTCTGGGGTCTCCACTGGGAACAGCCACAACAGAGCTTTTCATTTCATTTAATGTAATGTGTCATGGTTTTCAAAAGGTCATTAGAATCCACACAACCATTTTTGAGGTGAAAGTAGTTTTCATCCCGTTTTGCAGAAATAGATACCGAGGCCCAAAGAAATGATGTAAATAATGTGACTTGTGGAGGAGTGACTAAACTGTAGAGTTTTGTTGAAACCTGGTTATTCCAGGCGCCTGGTCTTTCCACCACTCTAGGATCCTCTTGGTTTGGAGAGGGGGGTTGGGACTGAGAAGAGCATCAACAGCCTTCTTCTGTCACACATTGAGACTTGCCTTGGGATGATGATTCTATGGCAGAAGCCAGGTGCTGGAGTCCAACTTCTATTCTGGACAAGTCATTCATCTCACTTAGCCTTAGTTTTCTTATCTACAAAATGGATATGGTAAAGCTGGCTCTCCAGGGTTAAGGGAGATAATGCAGGCGGAGTGCCTAGCACATAGTAGGTGCTGGATAAGTCCAGTCCAGTACCTCTGCTTGCTTGACCTTGTGTACCGATCCTAAGGTTTGCTGGTTCTTGGCTTGGTGACCTACCTACTAAGACAGCGATAGGGTAGGGAAGGGTGTTGCCGTGATCCCACTACAGCTTACTCTTGTTCATGATGTTACTGGGAGGCATCTGGGGATCCTAGTAACCAAACTCAGCTCAATTCAGACCCAACAGAAAAAAATGACTTCTGAATTTATAACCTCCCTCTTAACCACATTGTCAGTGTTGTATGCATTTGGTCCTGGGTAAGTAGGTAGCAGAAGCAGTTCCTTTTATAGAGGAGGAAACTGAGGGACAGAGAAAATGATTTTCTGTCCAGGCTCACTTGACACATCTTTCAGGAAGTTTAGAGTAGGATGAAATCACTTTGCTACTGGGCATCTCCAGACTGAGTTTTATCTAGTTCTAACTTCTTTTGTTCATTTCAGTTGGGAGGCAGTTGAGTTAAAACTCTAGCTCACTGTTTTGAACTTCAGCCCACATCCCTCCAGCAAAATAATCAGCATTCATGTAGCCCAAGCCAAGGAAAGAGACGTCTTTGTTCAAATCGTCCCACTGTACTTTGGGAATCCAGAAACCTGGCAAACAGGCTTTTAAGTTAATAGATTTTATTTAATGACACCAAGAGTCTGCCTTCCCATAGCGTGTGCAGGTGTCTTGGTCTCATCACCTGGGAGCTGTGTGACTCATGTGCTTGAGGGCATGCTGTTCACTGAACCACCTTTCACAGATACTCAGCTCAGGGGTGCAGGTTCCTCTCCCTCAGGAGAGGATGGACCTTGAGTCTGAGGAGTTGAAGACAGAGTCAGTCTCTGCCCCACTAGGCTCTTAAGTGGGGAACACACCTGTGTTCACTGAAAGGTGATTCTTTCAGTATTGTCTCACTTCGGGAGGCTATATAAATATATAACACCATTGATAGTCCTGTTGTTCAAAACACATGGTAAACAGCCTCCAGAACTTTCCATCCAAGCCAGCTTTTCAGCCAAGTGGGAAAATTGTTTTTGAGGCTCTTTTTTTTTTTTTTTTTAGGTTGGGGGTAAGTGGAAGGGCAGATGGAGAGTGAGAGAGATTCTTTTTTTTTTATTTATTTTTTTATTTTTTATTTTTATTTTTTTTTTTAAAAAGATTTTATTTATTTATTTGACAGACAGAGATCACAAGTAGGCAGAGAGGCAGGCAGAGAGAGAGAGAGAGAGAGGAGGAAGCAGGCTCCCTGCTGAGCAGAGAGTCCGATGCGGGGCTCGATCCCAGGACCCTGAGACCATGACCTGAGCCGAAAACAGAGGCTTTAACCCACTGAGCCACCCAGGCGCCCCAGTGAGAGAGATTCTTAAGCAGGCTTCGTGCTCAGTGCAGAGCCTGACATGGGGCTCAGTCTTGGGACCCTGAGGTCATGACCTGAGCTGAAATCAAGAGTCGGATGGATGCTTTACTGATTGAGCCTCCCAGGTACCCTGAGACTTTTTTTATATCCTTTTTTCGGGGGTACCCAGTGGTATTCCAAGCATGGCCACCACGTGTTTTGTTTTGCTTTGTTTTTTAAACTAGTTGTAGTTCCAGATAACTAGTTATGTCCCAAAGTCATATTTACCCTTGGGAGACATGGGAGTTCATTACTGTGATTAAGGAGATGTAGAGAGCATCCTCTGAAGGCCGATCTTGTCACTGGGCTGAGTGCGTAGCTGTGTGCACCTTGTTCTTTCAAAGAGCCAGGTCAGGTACTATGCGGCAGGGGTTGAAACTGTTGCTCAAGCTGGGAGCTGTCCCTACCCATGGGGAGCCCTGATGAAGACATTCACTGTTTGTAGAGACAACACAGTCTCTTCTCTGGGGCAGATATAGTTTGGGCTTTAGTCATATCGCCTGATAAGCCAGCTTTCTCTGGGTGTGGCTGAGCAGAGGTCTCTGTAAATGAAGATGAAATTGTCCTCATGTTTTTCTTTCTTCTTCTCTTGTACTCTGCCACCCTCCAGCCACCCTCCTCCCTGCCCCCACCACAAACCACCGTGTTCCACTGTCCCTCAGTGATGTTCACTGTTGGGACCACAACCAGTCCTTCTCCATCTGAAATCTTTTCATAATTGGCTCCTTAGGTGGTGGTCATACCTTCCTTCCTCACCCATCCAAGGTGTAAGACAGTATGGTTGTCTAGAGGAGCTCCCTGAACAGTCAGCATCCCTGAATGGGGTGGGGATATGGGGCTAGAAAGCAGGAGGTGATTAAAGTCAGAGCTCAAGATTGTAAGGTATAGAAAGGGTGCAAGTGGCCATCATCCTGGACCTTCCAGGCCCTTCCAGGCCAGTCACACATCTATCCAAATAGCCTTTCTTTGTCCCACAGAGGAGAAATAGTATAGTCAGTTGATGGAATGTGATGTGGTTATTTAAAATGATGTGGTTATTGCGGCGCTTGGCTAGCTCAGTTGGTAGAGCATGTGACTTTTGATCTCAGGGTTGTTAGTTTAAGCCCCGTTTTGGGCACAGAGCTTACGTAAAAAGAAATAAAAGTAAAGAAATAAGATGATGTTGATGTGTTGAAAATAATAGAGAAAATGTTTAATTTATAATAAGTTTAAAGAATCAAAATGCAAAATCATAAACATAGTATCATAACAATTATATAAAAACAAAAAAGCACTCTTTTCCCCCATCCCCAAAACCAGACATATAAAGAAGAATGGAAGGATATGTACCAAGTGTTAAAAATGATTTTCCTTTGGGTAGCAAGACTATGATAATTTTTTTTCCTTTTAGCTTTTTAAAAAATATTTTCCAAATATTCTATAATAATCCTCTGTGTCTTAAACGGGAGCAATTTCAACTTGATAAATCCCAAACAAACCTCTATTATTGTTAGACTTTGTGTCCTTAATTTTGGCATAGAGCTACAGCCGCCATACCTGAGAACTCATCCTTGTCTCAACCTCTGGAAATCTGAACGTCAGGCAAGACTAGGTTTCAGGCGGACGTTTTGGGCATAGTTGTGCCTGGAGGCAGGGGCTGGACAAGGCAGCCTCTCAGGGCCTTTCTCACCCCACTCTTGGCGATTATCTCTCTGCTGCATGCAGCCTCTGCCAACAGTGAGCGGGCTGAGTGCTGTGACATTCTCTGAGTGGGGAGCAGTAACAAAAGTCTGGCTGGGATGGAGGCCGGGGGTGGGGAATCTGGAGTGAGTGCCTGAGCTGATAAGGAGCCAGTGATCTTTCTGCCTGGTGGGACTTGCACTTCCAGCTGCCAAGCATCCGGTAGAGCTCAGCCTCTCGGAAAGCTGGTCCCACTGCAGTGGTCCTGCTGTTGGTGCAGCTCAGAGAGCACGGTGGTCACTGCTACTTCTGTGAAGAAGTCATGGTGCCGGGTGTCGGGGCTCTGTCTTGGGGCGTAAGAAGGATCCCTTATCTTTTGTGCAGAAGTGGTTTTGAAGGAAACCGCCTATTTCCAAGGTGGAAACTAGGATTTTTCCTCGTGGCACCTCTGTAAAAGTGAGCCTGGCGAATGGACACCCAGAGTGCTGCTTCCTTGTTGGGTCTTGTCTGGATGCTCCCTCTTTTCAGGCTCCTGGCCCAGGCCTCCAAATCCGATTTCCGCCTCTCCTCAGGCAGAGAGCCTCAGTATATTGCCGCTGCCTGGATCGTGTTGCCCATCAGGGAACCCAGCCACAGAACGAGGAGACTCACACTTGGAGGAAAGCTTACTGATCCTGGAGTTAGTAGAGTCTGGAATCAGGCATCAAGCTGTTCAGGCATAGGCACTGAATTTGTTGGAGGCACTCACTGCCATCCGGGCTTGGAAAGACTGCCGAATGCTGGGGCTGTGTGGAGGCAGGTGAGAAGGGTTCTCTGCAGTGTCTCTTGAGTGTCCTACTGAGATGTTCCCAGAGTTCTGGCTCTCTCAGGGCAGGCAGACCTTCTTGACGGGAAGCATGGTGTCTCTGGGTGCTGTTGGGGATGCGCAGAGGGACTCTCCACTAGGGTCCCAAGCATGTTTCATTGCTTCCTGCTCCCAGGCATGGCACAAGGGGTTAATATCTCTAATGGTTCTATTTTGGGGCAAAGGAGTGTTCCTAGAATAGGGTTCTTTGTTGAGTAATCTATTTTGGGAGGCAAGCCCCACTGGCATTTATGTAAGCGATTCTCTGTGTGTATCTGGGGGTGTGGATGTGTGCGCAAGTGATTTCTTATTACTAATTATAAGCAGTTTCTTTTGGGAGCCAGAAAAATGGAGGGGTATATGTGAGTGAGTGTGTGTGTGTGTGTGTGTGTAACGAGTATGGGTTTCTCTCATGTGAAGAGTGGCACAGCTGTGTGTGCACATCTGATTGGGCAGTTGCCACAGATACCCCATTAAGAGATTAAATGTAGGGACCTTAGGACAGCAGGCAGATGGCCTTGGCCCCTTTGTGGGGTGTCAGCCATGAAGGAGTGTCCAGCTATGTGTGATCTTCTTGAGTCCCTGAAGCAGGCGGACTTTGTGGTCCTCTGGTATAGTCTGGAATCTGGTATTCTCCAAAAGATCAGTCATGGCACATGAACCAGTTCTAGTTTGGAGCAAATCTCAGGTTCTACTTCCACTGCGCCTGGCACTTAATGGACTCTCCCATGTCTTCCCACAGGCCACATCCACATATGTCAAAGCAAGAGAGAAACCAAAGGCCGTCCAGCATGGTCAGTGAGACGTCCACAGCTGGAACCACGTCCACCGTGGAGGCCAAGCCTGGTCCCAAGGTGAGCTCCTGGCCACTCACTCCTTCCTTCCACCCTTTAATATTGTGCAGGTGCCCATCGACTGCCACCATTGTTTTGTGAGGGAGGCATGTAAGAGGTATCTTCCCCAGAGGTCAGATCAGGAAGGGAGACCAGCTGGGGTTATGTCACTTGTCCAAGAAAACAGGTGATTTCTGGCAGAACTGGGACTGACATCTGAGTCCTTGGATGCCTTCTTCATTTTCCTGACTTGTCTTGGGAGGGCCACACCTTTGTTCACAGGTGTGTTATGAGACTGCCTGGTGGGATTTGTGGCCGGTGGGCCTGAGGAAAGGTGAGATGTGGGACCATTGACTGAGGAGCAGGGAAAAGAACCAGCATCGCAGAGAAGGGGTGAGCGCTGAGGACTGAACCCAGGTAGGATGGTGAATAGCTGGAAATTGGCAAAATCTATGATGGAAAAGTAGCTTTGCTCCAGAAAGACTAGGACATATGAAGGTCAACAGCTGCTGGTGAAAGTTCATTGAAAAATCCCTTTAAGTTTTGTTGTTGTTGTTTTGTTTTTGTTTTTCTCTCTCCGTGACCTGGACGGGAAGTCTGCTAGGCCTTGGATTCACCTTTTAATTAAAATGCTGTGGCCTTGTGCCCACCTATTCTGATCTCCTTGCTATTCTTTTCATCAAAGGGCACTGCTACTCAGAGTAAGGCAGAGGAGCCTACAGCTCTCCTATCGTGTAGGTGCTTTTTGTGACTCCCAAAGTCCCCTAAGTGCTGCTAGAATTCGAGTCTGCTTCTTCCTAGATCATGAAGTCCAGCAATAAAGTCCACAGCTTTGGGAAGAGGGACCAGGCCATTCGGAGGAACCCCAATGTTCCGGTGGTGGTGAGGGGATGGCTGCACAAGCAGGTGAGGAGACTGGGAAGGGAGGGTGGGGGAGGGGGGTGGCTCTAGCTGATCTCCGTCCTTACCCTGGCCCCTGGGAGCTGAGAACAGACTCTTAATAAGCTCTCTGTTCCTGGCTTTGTCTGAGGGAGATGTGTTGTCCATTTTTATGAGTGCTCAGTGGCAATAGCTTCCCTCCCCAAACCTACTTGACCCCTTGGGTTCCCAGTACTATTGGCTGCCCTGGGACCCAGGCACTCACTGGGTGGGTCAGTGTGAATTCATCCTTACCACAAGTCCCTGGCCAGCACTTGGCCTCTTGATGTTAAAGAGCCTTTGCTATCATTTGGCTGAAAAATCCTCTTTTCCTCTCCCCTGGTCTAGCACACATGTCTAGCTCCCCTAGCACCTTGGATTCCGAATCAGCCAAACTCAGCTCATTGCCTCCTCACCCCTTACCTCTCTTTTTAGTGATGATATCACCGTTCTCCTAGGTACCCTGGTTAGAAACAGCTCTTTCTTTTCCTACATCCCTCCACTCATGAAGCCCTGTCAGCTCCCCTGAGGCTATCATGCATCTCTAATACTCACTGCCAATTGTTCTGTCTCGTGTCCTCTGGCCACAAATAGACTGTGAGTTCCCAGGGCCAGAGAGCATGTCCCTTTTTTCTCCTTCCTTCTCTCCTTGCCATCCATCCATTCGTCCTTCTGCCTATTTGTTTACCAAGTGCCTGCCAGGTTCTTTTTGTTTTTTTTTTTTTTTAAGATCCCTTCAAAGATTTATTTGTGTTTGGGAGAGGGAGAGAGAGCGCATGCAGCGGGGAGGGGCAGGGGAAGAGACAGGAAAATCTTATGTAGGCTCTGCACTGAATGCAAAGCCCAACATGGGCCTTGATCCCACAATCCTGAAATCATGACCTGAGCTGGAAACAAAAATTGGACACTTAACTGACTGTGCCACCCAGGCGCCCCTGCCTGCCATGTTCTAACTGCTTCCACAGCATGGATAAAGAGCTGAATAACATGTGGTTCCTGCCATTGAGGAACTCAGTTTCCTGGGGAAACAGACACATCTCTCACATGTCCTCTCGTTGCCCTCATCGTCTCTCACATATCATACCATCCAAAAAACACAAACTCCAAGAGCTATGACGTTAATTTTTACCAAATGCTTTGAGGGAAGATAGAAGAGGGCATTATATTGTGCACTACATGGAAGAGGTTCCTGGAAGTCCCCTCGAAATCTCTTTCCCATCAGACTCCCCAAGGCAGCTTCCATAGCTAACCTTCTCTGTCAGACACAGTGCTGGCATCTCTCTCAGTGACTCTGCTTCCCTCACAGCTGTGTCTCTTTCCTTGCCTCTCTGCCCAACTCTTTGCCTGAATAACCTTCTGACTTTTCCACTTGCATCCCCGTCCCCATTAAACAAAAGTATGCTCCTTTGATATGTGGAGGGAGAAGGAAGGGGCTGTAAGTAATTCTCCCCAGCCCCACTGCCCAGCCCAGTAACTGTAAGAGGCCTGTGTGGAGTGCTGTGGACACACAACACAGAGAATGTAGCTGTGCTTGGGGAGTCCTGAAAGGCTTCCCAGAGGAAGTGACATTTGCACTAGGTGTGAAAGGATGGAGAGGAGTTTTCCAAACAAAGCAATATGCCAAGATATTAGAGATCATCTGGTCAGAGCAGAAGATAAAGCCAAGAGATACATGAACTCAGCAAGTTAAATTTGTTTTTAGCACTTTAGTAAGTGGAGAGTGAACAAAACTTCATGCTGTGCTTAGATTTAGAGACTAACACAACTGTTATTTTTTTAAATTTAAACTTGTCGAAAAATTTGCAGAAGGAAAACTTTTTTTTTTTTTTTAAAGATTTTATTTGACAGAGAGAGAGAGAGAGAGCACAGGTAGGCAGAGCAGCAGGCAGAGAGAGAGTAAGAAGCAGATTTCCCGCTGAGCGGGGAGCCCGATGTGGGACTTGATGGGATCATGACCTGAGACATTTAACCAACTGAGCCACCCAGGTGCCCAGGAAAACAGTTTTAACAGCTAAAGGCAACTCTGGAATTTTCCTAGGTTTGGGAGAAAAATGACCCTACAGCCCTACTATTTTCCTACCCTGGCCTTATTATTTTTTTTTTTTTAGAGCATTTACAATCACCTAAAATATTTTTAATGAATGTCTTGATTTACATTTTAGATGCATAAAGACAAATTCATGTTATGAGGCAATTGATAGCAAGACAATCCAAGTCTCTTTACACTGAATGAAAGGAAAATCCATTCTGTGTAAATCAATTTTCTCTTCAGCAAAAGAGAAGATATTTTCCAGAATAGCTAAATAAATAAATAAATAGCTTCCTTTTTGTTAAAAACGGATTTCTTTCTTAATGGAAGAACTGTATTTTTTGAATTCACATCTTCCTTTCTAAAAGGAAGATATTCACATTAATCTGTTTCCAGGAAGCACACAAAACTTCCTGGGGACAAACCATCATTGAATCTAAATTTTAAAGTTCTATTAAAAAATGATCATGTGGTAAACTTATTAATTCATTAATTTATTGAAAGAACGAGTGGCTATGGGTAAGTCTTGGTTCTAACATCACGCCTTGCATGATTGGAAAGGGGGAAGAGTATGCTCAGATATTGTCTGATTAGTTTTCTTTGCTTTGCAGGACAGTTCTGGAATGAGACTATGGAAAAGGAGGTGGTTTGTGCTGGCTGATTATTGCTTGTTTTACTATAAAGGTGAGCTGAGGCTCAGGACATCAAGGGCTCTTTGTGCGGGAGGGGATGGTGAGGTGATACAGGGGTTATATTCTCAAATCCAGTGACTGGACCAGTGGCCCAAGCTAGTTTATAACCTGTTTACTTGCTAAAGTGTTCACTTTTACATATGTGAATGGCTGGTGACTTCATTTTTACCAGTCCTTGTACTTGAAGTGCCACTTGTTGAGTTAAAATAAATAGAATCCAGCTTATCTGCTACTTAGGCTCTCCAAGTCTGGAGTTGTCTCAGCTTCTACCCCATTTGGAACACAGGCATACCTTCGACACCATCTGGAGAGGTGGGAAGTACAGATAAATCACTGTATTTTATAACTTGTTGTCTGGATCTATCCCCTGTAATATTGGATGAACCGACTTGTGAATTGGGTTGGCCACATGTACATTTTTGGAATGCCAGTACAAAGAGTTAGGGCTGTGCAATAGTGAGAAAGAGGTAAGACTCAAAATGTGGAGGAAGAGAGAGTTTTCTTGTAAGACAGACTAGGCTGTGTTAGGTGCCGTAGAGGACATTCAGTGTGCTTAAGCAATTCAGAGGGAGCAATAAATTAATTCCATGTTGGAGAATTGGGGGAGGCTTCTCAATGGGATTTGAGTTGGGCTTATAAATGTAGGTAGAGCTTTGCCTGTGTATGGGGCCAGATGGGAATTTCAAGCAGAGGAAGCAACTTGAATAAAGTTCTGGAAGCAGAAGAAAGTGGAAGGACAGACCTGTGAGGCCAAAGTGAGTCTTGCATGCAGGACATGGTAGAAAGATGGCTCAGGAAGTGGGTAAGGTCCAAAATGCAAGGGGGTTGTGCCAGTAGGTAGAGTAAGTTGAACTGCGTTTTGCATCTGCAAAACGAGTAGGAGAGCAGCAGGATCAACGCTGTCATTAGGAAGTTACCTCTGTGATGAAGATAGTTTGGAGGAGGAGGAGACTAGATGTAGAAGGTAGGCTATTTTGCACATGCTCTAACTTTGCCTATGAGGTTTGCTCTTCCCAGAATGCTCTTCCCCATCCTTTAAAACACTTTAGTTATCTCCTTCCAAAGCCTTCTCCACCTCCTCAGACTGTGTGCCACTTCTGCCTCTGTGTTCCCACAGTACTCGGCATACTGCCCTGTTTTAGGAGTTCACAGGTTGCACTGAGCATGTCTCCGTGCCTGTGTCTGACCCTGTCTGACTCACCTGTGTCATTCCTGCATTAACCGCAAGGTCCCCAGGGAGCACCTGAATGGACGATCAGTGATGACAGTAGTCCTAGGGAGCTATAAGGGGTCTTGAACGGGGGCAGTGGGATGGCCCAACCCAGGAAAGGGGCCACAGAAGGTGATTCTGATGCATTTTTTCCATTCAAAGACAGCCGAGAAGAAGCGGTCCTTGGGAGCATACCTCTGCCCAGCTATGTGATCTCGCCTGTAGCCCCTGAGGACCGCATAAGTCGCAAGTATTCCTTTAAGGTACTGCCCCCTCCCCTCCAGGGTTGCAGCTCCATCCTAACAAACTCTATGTTCCTAAAAATGTCCTCATAAAAGCAGTTGTTTTATGTGGGGAGTGGGGGGAATTTAAGAAGCTAGTGTATTTCAGGTGCATGTTAACAATGTTGTAAATTCTTTAAATGATAATACCACATCAGAAGTACTTTCATTTGTATCTGAGCTTCTGAGTCCCTCAGCTTTGCTCAAGTGTTCAGACCGTCTTTCCTATCTCTACTAGTCCTGTGATCCCTAGTCCCCCTCATGCCTTCTAATCACTGCAATCAGCCGGTCTAATTAGTGTCCGTCACTTGCAGTAAGTGACGGTTACTAATCATGGATTTATAGCAATTCTGTTAAGAAAACTTACATCGAGGGTTAGAAGCTCACGCTGAAGAGCTTTTCAAGTTTGTCTGCTTCATTTTTCTTTTTGAAAAGCAAATAGAATCAAATTTGATCTGTTTTCTGGATCACTAAAGATTCCCACGGAAATCCCTCCAACAGTAAAACCCCTTTTCTACTTTCTGCTTGGTCACATGTCAAGCGAGTGTGGCTGTGATGACTGATGGTGGTCCTTTGATGCCCTCTGGCCTCTTCAGAGCTGGGTGTGGAGGCTCCAGGAAGGTGACGGTCAGGCCCAAACTTGGGGAATCCTGAGGCCACCTCGTCTGGTTACTTCCATGCATTCCTTCCTTTCTGCTGTTTTTTGGGTCTCCTAGGGATGGTAAGGATAGGGTGAGTTGAAGTTCTATTTAATTGGCAGTTGAGTGCAAGTCTCAGCATTGAAGTAAGCAGCCCTTGGTGCCAGTAACCACAGGGGAACGCCCTCTCACATTGCTCAGGATACAAGGCAATGAAGCGAGCGCATTTCAAGTGGGGGAAGGGGCCCCTGCTTCCACTACTCATGTGGCTTAGCTGTTCATATGTTGAGGGTGTAAGCTAAGTACCGGACATTAGGTACTAAAGCAGAGGTTGAACAGAAGTCAAGTTTGCCAGCCATAGAGAGCTAAAGGATCATGGAAAAGCACAAGATAAAACACCCAGAATTCTCTGTGAGGGTTAAAGAGAGCGTTGGTATCCACAGGGTCTGCGTCAGCATCTTGATCTTGAGTCCATTGTGGGGGTGGTGTTTGGAAAGTAGTCTCACCCTCTACCTTTCCTTCTGGACTGATGATTTAGCTTTGTTCTTTGCCAGGTTTGAACTGTCCCTCTCTTTCCCTTGGCTGTCACAAGCCCCGATGACTGCAGAGTTGCTGTTGGTTGAAGATTCTGGGATCCTTCCCTATTTCTTGTTGCATGCCTTATATTTGTAAAATTGTTAATGACCAGAGAAGTTCTTCCATCCACGTAAGCTCATGTAAGGCTGTGGAGAGCCAATGTTGTAAGGTCAGTGTTACGAAGTTTGTTCTATAGATTAAGAACATGAGGATTAGAGTACTTAAGAGACTTGCTCAAAGTTACAAAGCTGGAAGATGGTGGTGACAGAACTTGAATGTGAATTATGTCCTCTTACAGTTGCATTCAGGGAGGGAGGACAATTTCTTTCTCTTCCTCTCTACTTTTCTTCCACATCTTATTTTGGTCACCTCTTGCATGCACACTGCAGGAGGTAGGAAGTGATTTGAATGAATGTCTATTGTTATCATTTTAGGAATACTCTTTTATTTAATCATTCAGAGGCCTCTCCTGCTGATTGATGGCTCTGAAAACATTGTGTTCAGTGGGTTCCAGATTGCTCTTTTGCAGCCTAAAAGTCTTCCTCAGAACACCTTCCTTTCTAGGGTTCAGTGTTGCTACTGGGCAAACAGTTGGGATAATGTTGTATGTAATTTTCAGGGACAGCATTTGAAATATGGTCACAGTAACTGACTGTAACTATATATATTTCATCTTAACACTTCACTGGGGAGGTGTGAAAACAGATTTAGAAAAACATCTTTTATGTGTCATAGACTCTTTTCTTTTTGAAAAAATTTTTCTTAGAAGGACTTCAGTAAGAGTGTCCTTAGCTAATTTTTTTGTCTGAGAGACAGAAGGCATGCATGTATGTGGGGAATCCCTGTGGGGGGTCTTTAGGGTTTGAGAACAGACAGAAGCTGCTGCAGGCAGGTCGAGTGGTGTCCTGCTGGTTCTCCACAGAACCAGCTGTGGTTTCCTGATAGTGGAAGAGTTCCCTTTCCCTTGGGTTGCAGCGTGGTTCTTTTCAGGGCCAGTGAGTGGGACCCTTGGGTAGTTCAGTATCTATGTTCTTGGGCACACTGAGGAATGCACAACGTTTAGTGTCCTGGGCCTTATGCCTGCTTCTGATGTCAACTCTTCATTATGTCCAGAGCTGAAATTCTCTGACTGTTGCTAAGGACACCTTACCTGAGACTGTTGACAGGATCTGTGGTCGTAGATAGGAACAGCCTGAAAGGTTATTTGGTCCCTTCTTTGTCTTTCTTTTTCAATTGTGCGTGCAGCCTGGCAGCCCCTGTGCCTTACCAGCTGGTGCTAGATGGATCCTGAGACACAGACAGCTCTGTAGGAGGGCAAAGCAGGGCTCTTGGTAGCATCTAGAAGGCTTTCTACAATGCCCTGACCACCAGGCCTTTTTTTGCTCTGCTGGCTCATCTGGGTGCCTCCCCAAAGAGCTCCTGCTGGACGCACAGCTGTCCTTGGCCTGCTGGTCATCTCTGAGCAAGCTTGCCCCTTAGATCCAGGATCTAAAGCAAAAAACATCTCCATGCAGGAAAGGGTTCAAGGATCCTTAATGGGGAAAAAAGCCCTTACTGGCCTCCTTTGAACTGCTCTTCTGGCTTAAGACCAAATGTTCCTGACCTGAGCTCTACAGTGTCCATGGATGAATCACTTCTTTACATTTTTTAACCTGGAATGTTTCCTTTGATTAGGAGAGCAGGGGAAAACAGGTATCTGTAGCACCTGTGCCTTGGTCACCGGTAGAAACCAGAAAGCTCTTCATAACACATTATGACTATTGTAAATATCTTGAAATAGGATTATGCTCATCACCACTTTGAAATTACAATAATTATTACTACATTTCTTTTCCTTTTTTTTTTTTTTAAGATTTTATTTATTTATTTGACACAGAGAGAGAGAGAGACCACAAGTAGGCAGAGAGGCAGGCAGAGAGCAGGGGAAGCAGGCTCCCTACTGATCAGAGAGCCCCATGCGGGACTTGATCATGACCTGAGCCGAAGGCAGAGGCTTAACCCACTGAGCCACCCAGGTACCCCTATTATTACTACATTTCTTATGTAATGATTTATTAAAGAACCACCCATATCATTATGCCACATTTAAGAAAGTTTTGGTAGCTATATTTCAGTACAACAAATTTCCTTTATTTTATTTGCATTCATAGAAACATTCTAAGAAGAGTTCTTAGGATTTATGAAACCGTCCAAAGGGTTTATGCCCCCCACAAAAAAGAAAAATTAAGACTGCTGCTTTAGATTTTTTCTGAAGGCCCGCCGAGACATGTGGTTTTTCACTTACTTATATTCAGCAAACTTTCAATGTGCTCCATTGTTCTACTTGGTAGGACACAGATTCTGGGGACACAACAGTGAGAAGGTAAGGTCCTTGCCTTCACAGGGCTCATATTCTAGACTCTCCATCAGCATGGAGGTTATTAGGAGGTAAGAAGAGAATGGGGAAGAGCTGCCCTATTCCTCTCCCATTTCAGTTTTGTCTACCATCTACACTTCTGTCTTGGCTGTTGTCATCCCTCCTGTTGGTAACTAACTTTCTGCCAGAACAGTGTCTGCAGGGTGAGTGCTCTCTAGGTATTGGTTATGCCTGCTTCAGCCTGCAGACTCTGCGGCCTCCAGCCCATCCTCCAGACTGTTTCTGAGTTGCACATCTGTTTAGGCTCTGCTCCCACCATAAACCCGTCCAGTGGTTTCCCCATTTCCTGCAGGAAAAAGCCTGGTCTTGGTTTACCAGCCCCAGCCTATCTAATAGCCCCATTTGTAGCCACTCCCAGCTTAAGACATTCCCTCCAGCCATGGATAGTTGCCTGGGGCCCCAGAGCATTCTTGCCCACAGGCCTGAGCTTCAACCATAGCCCAGAATGTCTTTCCCCAACTCTTACTGGTCCTTCAGGCCTCTGTTTGGGGGTTACCTCCTTCAGGAGCCTTCCTAGAGCCCTCTGGACAGTTTAGGTGCCATTCTTCTGTATGTGTGCACCTCTTAGAATACTGCAGTGCGGGTGGTTGATTTACCTGTTGGAGTCTTCACCAGGAAGGCAAGCCCATCAGCCAGTTCTGCCTGGGCAGATGGAGCTGTCCCATTCTGTAGACAGAGACCACACAGAGCAGTCATTTATAGTGAAGTCGCCGTTGAGTGACTCTACTTAGGCTTCCCAAGTTCAGGCTTCCTTGTAATTCCTGTTTTGTTCTCTGTATATTAACAATGGGGAGAAGACAGAGAAGAGTCTCCTCAACGTTTCTAGAAAGTTCAGTCAGTCAGCTTAGATTGTTCAAGTGACTGGCCCTACAATAACCTCAACTAACATATCTTTTGAGCCTAAAAAATGGTAGGCGGTGCTGTAAGTTCCATATATGCGTTATCTCATTTAATGCTCACGTAGCCTTAAATGGTAAACACCATCATCACTCTCAGTCCCATTTTAGAGGTGTGGAAACAGAGGCCTGGGGAGGTTGAGCCGCTGGTCCAGAGATGCCCTGGGGTAAGAGGCAGGTTCACCATGCACATCAGGCTGAGTCGAGGGCCTGAGCTCCTACCCAGTTCAGTGTGCTGCTCACAGTCAGCCCAAAGGTTGGGCATGAGGAGTTCCTTCTTTTTTTTTTTTTTTAAAGATTTTATTTATTTATTTGACAGAGAGAGATTACAAGTAGGCAGAGAGGCAGGCAGAGAGAGAGAGGAGGAAGCAGGATCCCTGCTGAGCAGAGAGCCCGATGCGGGACTCGATCCCAGGACCCTGAGATCATGACCTGAGCCGAAGGCAGTGGCTTAACCCACTGAGCCACCCAGGCGCCCGAGGAGTTCCTTCTTAATGTCAGCAAACGGGCACCATAGTCTTTGTAAGTCATAAATCTCACAGTCTTATCCTTGACAGTTGCTGTTCTCAGCTCTCATGTCCAGTCCATTCCCAGCTCCTGCTGATATTATCTGCTACCTTTGTCCAGCCTCAGGGCGATCTCCTTCTCAGCCCCTACCACCATCTCTCACCTGTACTCCTGTAATGGTCTCCTGCCCCCAATCTCATCTGCCCCGGCCTGGCTCTCACCTCTTCATACTGCAGCCAGAGTGTTTTTTCCAGACAAGAATCTGATTTCCCCAGTCCTTTGCCCAAACCCTTTAATAGCATCTCCTTGCTCTTGTACACGAGACAAAACCCTAACATGACCCCAAGGCCCTGGTGACCTGGCACTGCCAACTCCAGTAGCTTCACCTCGCCTTGCTGTCTCTTTTCCTCCTTGCCAGGCATGCTGGTTTCATCCTCGAACATGTCATACCCTTGTCCACTTTGGGGTCCCACACATCGCTCTGTGCTACTTCTACTAGAATATCTGCTTGCAATGTAGAGGGTAGCTTAAATGTCACTCCCGTAGGTAGGTCCTTCTCCAGGGCCAGCCAGGGTCCCCAGCAGTCCTCTCACAGCCTCCTCAGCTTCTTGGTGACACTTACTACAATTGTAGGTATTTGTAGTCTTTCTACGTGACTGCAAACTGTCTGGACCTGGATTAAGGCTGTTCCTTCTGGTATAGTGCCTTTCACATAAACAGTTAATGATAAATAATTGTTAAATGAATGAGTTAGAGAATGAATCAGTCAGTTGATGGGCCCTGGCCTTGGCCTCTGTGTTCTAAAGGCTGATGCTGGGAGCATGAGGTATGAGCATTCCAGTTTCTTGACCTAGTGCTGGATCAAGACCAGAGTCCTAAAGGCCAAGAAAGCAGTCTTGTCCTAGGAGCCTTAAGTTTTTGAGGTAAAATCTTCCTTGCTTATACCTTCATTTCCTTTAGGCATAGCCTAAACTTTTCTCTTCGGTCATGCAAACTTGCCTAGGAGGACTGTGTTAATTGGAAAGCAGAGAGCAGAAGGGAAGGGAGCATCTTTGAGATGAGACTAGGGAAGGGTTGAGAAGACTTCTCATCATCTAGGCTCTGGCATCTTCCTCAGACTCAGTGCACTTTGGACTTGGGTCATGGGGCCGACTCCCTGTACTTCTCACTTTTACAGTTAGTATGTCTTTTACGCCCAAGCACAGGGAGAATGTAGTTAGGAATCTGTTCTTCAGAACCAAGGGCAGCTGGACAGAGCACATATTGGCAATTTGGTTAGAGGTTGTTTGTGATCATGTGTAGCTACTCTGTAACGATGGGTCTAACTCCCACGGCCCCATGTTTGAAGAATGTCCCATGTTGATTTCCTGGACAAGCCTGGCTCTAAGAACACTAGTATAGTAGGGACCTGCTTTCTCTCTCATACCCTTGAGAATGCCTTATGCTTGTGGATGGCCTCGTGTCTGGTGGGGCGAGTGTCTACTCTTTGTAACTGGGCAGAAGGTCTGGGAGGAGGTATCAGAGAAGTTATGGTGTCCTTGTCCAGGGGAACTGTTCCAGGACTTTCTCTTGACTCCTAATAAGACACAACACATTCCTTTTCATTCTTTTCTCACTGTCCTATCTCCACCTTGCTAAAACAGGAGGAATCTTTTCTGGGACAGTGACTAGCCCCTTATGCATGCCAGGAAGGATATCAGGTTTGCTCTGGTCATTGTAGGGACTCTTAGCTGCAGGCTGTTTGTCTGTACTGTCTTGGAACTAGCTGGATAGATTCAGGTATGTCAGTGTCACCAGCTGGCCCATAATTTATATGCATTTTGGACCTAGGTGTTAGTGTGGGTTGCAGAAGCCAATGTTGACAGCTCATCTGAGAGGTTTCATCCATGACCATTAGTGATTCTAGAAGCATGCTATTTCCCAGCTCCTAATTGGTTCTTTCATTTTGTTTTCTCTGACTGGCCCTTTCTCTGAATGGCCCTCTGACTGCCTTTCAGTCTGGATCCAGATTATTGGACCAGTGATCTGTGTAATCATTACTAATTTCTGGGTAGGATCCGGGAACATTGTATGGAGAAGCTCGGACTCAGAGTCAGATAGACCTAGGAATAAATCCTGGTCCCAACTCTTCATTTATTCAACAAACATTTGTTGAGCACCAACTCTGTGCCAGGCACTATTCCTGGGGATACTTCAGTGAACAAAGTAGACAAGTCCTTGCTCTCATGGAGTTTCTATTCTGGAGGGAAGAGACCAGTGATATGCAAACTTGTGTGTAAAATAGATAATGCCAGGTAATGTTAAATGCTGTGTAGAATCTGTTCCTGGGCATGGAGATCAGGGAAAGTTACTTAACATCTCAGATCTTCATTTGACACGTTTGTAATAGAGATCCTCAGAGCCATTGGGATTAAAATGAAATGAAAGTCATGGAAGTACCCAGGAGACACCTAGGAGGCACTGGTCGCCTTTGCTGATCTTCCTCCTCACACAAGCATCCTATGCAGATTCGGTGAGGTTTTTCATTAAAAAGTTACGCCAGGCCCCTGCCTCTCAGAACACAGAGGGAGGAACTGGTGGCCTTGCCTCTTCGTTGCACTCATCCTGGCTGCTTTTCAGTGGTCATTTCCAGTACCTCTTGGATTTTTTTTTTTTTTTTTTTTTTTGCAAGGGTACATGTGAATGCACCTTGAGGCTTCCTAGTGCATAGTAGGCATACAAGGATTTTCAGTTGAATGGCAGACTCTGTTGTGCCTTTGGGGAGAGAGAGAAGAGCAGCAGGTCTGATGGGCACACGTCACATTTCACGGCCAAGCTGGGAGACCCAGCGTGTACCTGCGCCAAGCCACCTGCTATTGCTGCTGATTGTTGGCTTAGTTCCACTAACTGCTTACTTCAGAAGAACCCAAGCAGGTATTCCAGAGAGTTTGCTTCTACAGAATGAGGGTTTTGGAAATTCTTTCTCACAGATGCCTTGACGGTAGGCCCCTCCTTGAGCCAGGAGTAAGAGAGATAGGAACAGGTACAGCTGCAGGGCCTTACCATGGGGACCAGACACAGCTGTCCCCGGGGCTGACTGCACTAGGAAAGGGGAACCCTGCCGCGATGTTTTCCAGGTGTGGGAACAGGCTGGGTGGTGCCTGGGCTTTCAGTCTGGAAGAGGGGAGAGCATGGCTGGAGTGTCTTCTTGTTTCGGCTCCTGGAAGTAAAACAGGTGCTGACCTCTCTGACCTGGTTTCCACCTCCTGTTTACAGGCTGTGCACACGGGCATGCGAGCACTCATCTACAACAGCTCCGCGGGGGGCTCTCAGGCTGAGCAGTCGGGCATGAGGACCTACTACTTCAGTGCAGACACCCAGGAGGACATGAATGCGTGGGTCCGGGCCATGAACCAGGCCGCACAGGTGCTGTCTCGATCATCGCTGAAGAGGTCAGTCCCATGGAAGGTCCCCGTCAGAGTACTTCACACACACTAGGATGGGGACCCAAATAAGAACATTTGGGTGCCCCAAATTCCACCTTTCAGTCACTTGTATTAAGCACTGCCCTTTCTTTGGGGTCCTAATTAACAATGAATTTCTTCTGGGAAGAGAATGCCTACATGGTACGGTCGTCCAGAAGTTATCTGGTCCTCTCCGCATTGGGCAGAGAAATGCAAAGACCTGGAAGGGTGAGGTGATTGCCTGGGATATGGAGCCTTGGAACCCGGTGTGCACGTTTCTCATTTGTCCTTCTCTGCTGTGGGGTAGGAGGGACAGTCTTGGGGCACCAGACTGGGCAAGAGAGAGACAAATGAGAAAGATCTGCCAAACTGAAAATGTGCCTCAGACTGCCCACCATGTTGCTGGGGCTAGCCAGGGGGCTTCCAGCTACCCCTTCCCTCAGGTGGTCAAACCAAGGGTACACTCAAGGATCTTGAGATTCCTGAGTCTGTTGGCTGTGGGTAATTCCCTGAGAGAAAGTGCAAGACGAAGAGTGGAGTCCGGGTCTCGGAGAAGGTAGGAGAGCTCTGGAAAAGTCAGGGTGTGCGTTGGCTGGTCCTCCTCTGGCATGGGCCTGTATTTCACTATCTGGACACTGTGCTCTGCTTAGAGGCCCCTTTGACTGTGGTCTGTCAGTGAGGCCTCAGAACAAAAGGTTGTTCTCCAGCAACCTAAAGGAAGGATTTTTCAGCGACTGCAAGTGGATTTTATTCGGTGTGTTTTAGCTCGTCAACGCCCCCCCTCCCCCAAATCCTTCCTTACCAGTGTGTGTGTATCAGCTTTATTTTGGACTGTTGTATATGGCATTTTATAGGACCATAATGGTCCCAGCCTTGAATGGTTTATTTTTTTCCTCAACTTTTACCATTATAAATAGTCCTGTAATGAAAAGCCTTTTACAGGCCTCTGCATGTGTGCCTTTCAGATTGCTGGGTAAGAATACAATGTGTTTCTAATTTAAATCAGTATACTAAGTTGCCCTTTAAAGAAAGTAGTGTAGTCCCCTAACAAGAGTACTCATCTCACCACATCTTTGCCAGTAGTTGATATTGTCAAGCTTTTAAATTTTTTGCTGAGCTGCTGTGTAGATAAATAGTATCTGGTTAGGGACGCCTGGGTTGCTCAGTGGTTTAGCGTCTGCTTTCGGCTCAGGTCATGATCTCAGGGTCCTGGGATCGAGTTCCGCATCGGGCTCCCTGCTCAGTGGGAAGCCTGCTTCTCCCCCTCCCACACCCCCTGCTTGTGTTCCCTCTCTCTCTCTCTTCTCTTGTCAAATAAATAAATTAAACCTTAAAAAAAACATAGTATCTGGTTATTTCAGTGTGTATCTGCAT
This sequence comes from Mustela nigripes, assembly GCF_022355385.1. Taxonomy (NCBI): domain Eukaryota; kingdom Metazoa; phylum Chordata; class Mammalia; order Carnivora; family Mustelidae; genus Mustela; species Mustela nigripes. The sequence goes on from NC_081557.1 coordinate 34,772,410, forward strand.
GATGGTGGAAATCTTTTCTGTTTATTGGGGGCTTCTGTTTCCCCTTCAGTGAACTGCCTGTACCTGTCCTCTGCCCATTTTTCTGCTGAGCCATTTGCCTTTTTCTGGTGCTTTCTTTCCTGTGTGCTGTGAAATCTGCCCAGTTAGGGATGCTGCTTAGCCTCTAGGTTGGTGGTAGGCTGTCCAGCCTTATGGTGAATGGAATCTGATTTTCCCTTCTTTTGAAAATCAGGATGCTGTTTGCCAGTCTCTAATATTTTGGCCATTTTCCCATTCTCTTTGATTCTTCAGAAATCACCTGAGAGGTTTCTTGAGCCTTTTTCTGTGTTCCCTTAGGGCCCTGGGATGCTGACGCCTGGGGCCTTTCCCATTTTCCTTCCGGTCTTGGACTTTCAGTCTCTCATAACTGAGGTTGTTTTCCTTTTTACAGAGAAGATCATACTTCTTGATGAAGATGTGGAACTAAATCCAGAAGTTAAAGCATTCAGCTTTATTTATATGCATCATCTTCCCCAAGCAGGATACCCACGTCTCGTATTCTTTTAAAGCCCTCCTGTCCTTCATTTTAATTCTTAGAAAAATAGAAAGTTTGTTTTTGTTTTGCTTTGCTTTAAATAAGCGAAGTTCAGCTCCTTCTAGACTCTGCCCTTCTTGCCGCCATTCCTGTGGGCCCGTCCACTGTGCCTGTGCATCTGTGCTTGATTTCGTGCCCCACCTTCCTCTTCTTGTGCATGCCCTTTTCTAACGTGAGCTCCGAGAGCTGCCTCCGTTATTGTACTGGCTCCTTTAGACCAGCAGTGGCAAATGGGTTCTTTCGTGGGGTCCCATTTCTGCTCAGATCATCATGGCTGACTAGGGCACTGGGCCAAAGGTAGCCATGAGAATGAAATCAGGCTTAACAGGAAGGAGTACTGTGATTGAAAAATGATGCCTGCCTCAAACTATTCAGGATTAATTTGCTAGGTGAGATTTGGCTTTTTCTTTCTTTCTTTTTTTTTTTTTTTTTTAATTTTTCCTAACTGAAGATGTTGTACTTAACTATCCCCAGAGTCTGTTTCAGACAGGCTCCATCCCTTATCTGTTGGACTGCCTTCCTTTCCTTTTAGGGTCTCAGGCTATTGTCCCTAGATTTTCTCTGAACTTTTAACTTTTGTTCTTATTATGCCCTTACTAAATTCTTAAAATCCCATAATCATGCTCGCCCAAGATTCCTTCCTTAAAAACAAACAAACCAAAAACCCAACTTGTTTTACCTTCTGAGTCTGAATAAAGGCAGAATAACATTTTCCTTTAGCTTTCTTAGAGATGAAATAGTTAGCTAAGCAAATCCAGACTTATTAAATGTTCTATGTTCCCAGAATAAGATGTTCAGACATATGGTTAGTTAGAATTATTCATCAGATAGTACTAAATCTTCCTTCTCCTCCAGTTTGGTGATCTGCTGTGGAAAACCTCCATCTGTGTTAAGTGGGGGATCCCAGTGGTCATGTATCAGTCTCTGCCTAACTTGATTCTCACCAGATGCTTCTGATCTTATTCATATGGACAGATGCTTTATGTATGTGGTATATATAGTAGGACTCCTGATTAAGGTAGCAGAAAATGCAGACAAATGTATCTTTTTTTTTTTTTTCCAAGATTTCATTCACTTAGTGAATGAGAGAACATGAGCAGGGGGAGGGGCAAAGAGAGAGGGAGAAGCAGAATCCCCACTGAGCGGGGACCCTGATGCTGGGCTTGATCCTGGGAATCCAGGACGCTTAACTGACTGAGCCACCCAGGTGCCCCTAAATTCATCTTAAAAAGGGAGCAATTCGTTGGTTACCTTCAGTGAAAAGTTCAGGATAGGTCTAGCTTTAGAAACAGGTAGGCTCAAGGCTCAGACCATATTAGAAGTCATTATCTCAGGCTCTAGGCTCTGGCCTCCTCTGGTTTGGATTCATTCTTCAACTGCACATGGAGGTCCCTGAAAGATCCTAGATCTGATGGCAAGGTAGCTGTTGGAGCCCTGGAGTCCTGTCATCCAGGGGTAAAAGTCCAGCAGGAAAGAGCCAGAGTCTTCTTCAGAGCCGTTCTGATTAGACAGGCTTAGATGGCATTTTAACCCTACACCATGTCCGTGGCCAGGGAATGCCCATGCCGACTGGCACAAGCCCGGATATGTGCTTCACTTCTGAGAGCCAGACCCCAAGGACTGAGGGTGAGGTAGGGGTGAATGCCCAAGTCAGTGCTGGGACTGTGGGCACAGGAAGGGGAAATGACTCACCGGGATGGGATAAAGGAGGCACAGGCAATGAACATCCAGGCCGGCTGATTCACCCCTCACTTTCTCCTGTATCGGTTTCTTTTATCTTTCATTTTCTTCCCAGAGTTTAGTGTCTGAGGTCAGATAACTGTGGGTTCGAATCCCAGCTTTACTACTTTCTAGCTGAGTCACTTGTACAGATTAAGTATGCTTATTAAAGCTCAGTTTTCCTTAGTCCACAGGGCTATTACAAGTGTTAAGTGTTAAGTTAAATAAATGAATGTAGGGGCACCTGGGTGGCTCAGTCTGTTAAGCATCTTCCTTTGGCTCAGGTCTTGGGATGGAGCCCCACATCAGGCTCCCTGCTCAGTGGGGAGTCTGCTTCTCCCTCTGCCTCTGCTCATGCTTTCTCTCTCTCACACACACATGCTCTTTCAAATAAATAGAGTGTTTAAAAAAAATGAATGTATAAAGTGCTTACTTCATAAGATGCCTAAGATACCTTATAGCAGATATGCTACTCTCCATAGGGTTTGGTTTAACAGTGTCCTGGGCTCTTTTTTCTTGACACCCTTCCAGTCTCATTGTTCATCCTCTGGATCACATTGATGAGGAGTCTTCTAGGGACAAATTGCACTCTCTCCCTTATTGGGATGTAGTCATCCCACAGCAGTGTGAGTTGTGGTTCTCTTCTGCCCAAGCTCTAGCCGTCATCCCTCCACCTGCCCCTCCCCTCCTTCCTGCTCCAGCCTCTTCCCACCTTGTTCCCCTGACTCAGGAGCAGAGCTGAGCACCCCTGCTGCGACTCCTGACTTTATCCCTTTGCTTCCTACACGGGCTTCAGAGTCTCTTGATAGAAATTCATTTATGTATTCTTCTTTTTTTAAGATTTTATTTTATTTATTTGACAGACTGCAAGAGAGGGAACACAAGCAGAGGGAGTGGGAGTGGGAGAAGCAGGCTTCCTTCTGAGCAGGGAGCCTGATGTGGGGCTCAATCCCAGGACCCTGGGATCATGACCTGAGCCAAAGGCAGAGGCTTCATGACAGAATCACCCAGGTGCCCCTCATCCACGTATTCTTAAGATCCCGTTCCACACGCCAGAAGGGCTACTGTTCAGTGCTGCCAGAGCCTGCTTGTTAGCTCCTTCTGTTCATAATTTCTTTCCCCCATTTCCATGTTCTTCCACTTCCCGGACTTTGGACTGTCTTGAAATCTCTCCTCCCAACTCCCCTGCATTGGACTGTTTTTTTGTCTCGTGTCTGAAGATGTTTTTTCCTCTCCAGCAAGTTAAAGCAGTAAGCAAGGAGGTCAGCTTGCCTTTACAGCTCAAAAAACTGACAAGCAGCTCAGACAGGAGGGCCTATTCGAAGACAACGTACCTCTTTACTCTTTCCAAACCTCTCTGGTCTCTGTGTAACTGTAGTCCTGTCTTGTAGTCCTCCTGGACTGGAGGAACTTAAGAGTCTAATCACTTTTGGAGTAATCCTCAGGGATTTTGAGCACTGCATGGGTCTGGTCCCAATGACACCTTTGGCTCATGTCTTGCTATTCCCCATTCTCTGTGCCCCAGCCGTACTGAACTTGAATTAGGTGCCTTTGTGCATGTGTTCATCTGTTTAGTCTTTTATTCTACAAGGATTTTATTGACAGCATATTGTGCATCAGACGCTGTTAAAGATGCTGAGAAATACAGCTGTGTTCAAACAAAGAGGTGAAGTCCCATGCATTCTTGGGAAGGGATGGTGGAGACAGATCATAAACATGTAGACAACAAGACGATTTTCTGTCATGATCCATGCATGAAGGCAGTAAAATATGGTGATGGGATGAGAGGGACAGGGGGGCAGGGAGTAGCCACTGTTGTTTGGATGGTCAGGAAAGATAGGAGGAGAGGCCCAGCTGATAAATGAGGCTGAGGCAGAGGGCTTTAAGCAGAAGGAATGGCACTTTCAAACACCCTGAGGCAAGAATGAGCTTGGTTTATTCAAGAAACAGGGTGGCTGCATCTCAGAGAGCAAGGGGGAGAATAGGCTGTGATGGGAACTGGGTGAGAGATGGAGGTCCATGGTCCATCTCATAAGGCCCCAGGATCCAACTGGGCCTTGCTCCTCTGCTCCCCCAGCCCTTAGCCTTATTAGGAAAACGTCAGTGCATCCTTCGGGCCTTAGCCTAGGTATTATTTCCTCCTTCCCTGACCCTTCAGAGTGTTAGATGCCCCAGCTTATCCTTCCTTTTGCACAGCACTTTCATGCTCAAGTTCTGTTGGCCTGCTTTCTCATTGTCAACGCTAGTCGTTTATAAACTCCTTGAAAATGGAGCAATGGCACATAGTAAGCGATCAGTTAATGGATGGATGCGTGGCTGTTTGGCTGGCTGGGCAGGTGGGTGGATGGATGGATGAACAAAACAGCTGTAAAACCTCTACCTGTTAGGTGTTCAAATAAGGACTTGGGGTGTTTCAGAGTGATCTGACCGATATTGTGGGATTGACATGTGGGGACTCATCCTCCTCAGAAATGGCCCATACAGTGCTGGCTATCTGCACTGTCTTCAGAGAACTGAATATTTGGCGTTCCCAACCAGGTCATTTTGAGTAAAGGGTAGCAGGAACAGCTGAGGTTGGACAAGCCCCTTGGGCCCTGAGCAGAAGTAATTTAAGGGGATGTTTTCAACCAGGTGCAGGGCTTTGGAGTCAGATCAGATGGGGTTTGAATCCTGCTTATGTCACTGGTTACGTGACTCAAGGCAAGGTAGTTAACCTCTTAGAGCTTCACTTTTATTACCTATAATGAAAGATGAATAATATCTCTAGCCTTGGAGGATTGTACAATGATAAGAGGAGGTAATATATTTAACTTGTTTATTAGCTCAGGGTTTTGCATTTCGTGAGTGCTCCATGATGACTGCTGTTGCCACTGTCCCCATTCTTTCGTAGAGACCATTTGTAGTAGGTAATCTGGTGCTTACTGAATGCCCTCAGCCGCTCTGGGCTTGACAGTACTGACCTTGCAGGATTGTTGTAGGGATTAGAGATGGTCTCTGTCAAGTTCCTGGCACATATTAGAACCCAACATATGGTAATAACAACTAGTCATTGGCCACAAAAAAATGAATGACCTGCCACTGTGACTGCTGTAAGGGAGACGGGAGGTGAGTGAAGTTGGCTAGAGCAAGGAGACCTGGAGGGACCAGACCTCCTTTATCTGATGTGTCCATCCTTAAAATTTCACAAGGGACTTTGCCAGTAGCTACTTCTCTGAGGCAAGAGGCACCTCAGCTTGGCAGTCTGGTGTTCCATTTAATCTTTTACCCTGCTCTTCTTGTGGAGAGGACAGCCTGGAGAACTGGGGAGCGTGTCGTCAGAGCGGTAAAGCCCTCTATTGTTAATTTAGAATAGCCTATGAAAGGGAGCCAGATATCTGCTCCACTCCCAGGGGGACTGCCCTATTTAACTCTGGGGGAGAGGAGAAACAGCCTCCTGTCTCTATTTCCCTCCAGCCATTTCCTTCCTTAAATGCTAGGGACTAATTTAAGTGACCAAACCTGCCATAGACTCCCAAGATACTTTGGGCCCCTTTCTCTTCAGCTTTTTGTACAAGTCTACAGACCGTGCCTAGGGTCAGTTCTGACTATTGAGCCCACTGTCCTCCTGAGACTAGGGACAATGCTTAGGACCCAGCTTCTGTCAACACAGGCTGCACAGGGCAGGACTTCTGCTACCTAATCTGGTTCAGACTAAACTCTCTAAGAATATCCGTGGCCTGTCCCTTGGTTCTTGAATTCCTAGTTTGGTCATTTAGGTGTAGAGAGTCGGAAGGGATCCTCTAGTGGGATCTTGATGGTAGGGTTTTATCTGCCACTGGACCAAAGTCCAACCAAGGCCCTGCACGCTGTCATTCGTCTTCCCACCCAAGTCTTTGAATAAGAGTTCATGTGTATGGTGTGTGCATGTGCTTAGTATTAAGATAGAAGGAAATAGTAGTTCTTATTTCCTGGTGGGATAAAGGGTTTAGATGCGAATAAAATAATAATCCGTGCTTGGTATGATCTGTTAACTTCTAAGTTCCCTGTGAAGAAAATGAAGAAGAGAAAAGTATCCCCAGTCTGAGGTGAGTGCTTTCTCACTTGCAGGAAGAGACAAGAATATGTTCTAAGCAGGGGCACTGCGTGGCTCAGTTGGTTAAGTGCCTGCCTTAGGCTCAGGTCATGATCCCAAGGTCCTGGGATGGAGCCCTGCATCAGGTTCCCTGCTCAGCGGGAAGCCTGCTTCTCCCTCTCCCACTCCCCCTCCTTGTGTTCCATCTCTCACTGTGTCTCTCTCTGTCAAATAAATAAATAAAATCTTTTTTTTTTAAAGAATATGTTCGGGGCGCCTGGGTGGCTCAGTGGGTTAAAGCCTCTGCCTTTGGCTTAGGTCATGCTCTCAGGGTCCTGGGATCGAGCCCCACACTGTCCTCTCTAATCAGCAGGGAGTCTGCTTCCTCCTCTCTCTCTGCCTGCCTCTCTGACTACTTGTGACCTTTGCCTATCAAATAAATAAATAAAATCTTTGAAAAAAAAAGAATATGTTCTAAGCAGACACAGAGATTGCCGTAATGTGCTAAAAATGGAGGGACCCAATCTCTGCTAATAACCTTGTAACAGGTTAGGGATTGTGTCTGATTGCTTGTAATAGAGCAACCCAACTTAGGACAGCATCATCAAACTGGGTTTCCCTTTCCTCACATAACACGAATCCAGGCTGGTACAGTATCTCCGTGAAGCTAGCAGGGATCCAGGCTCTTTCTCACTTTCTACCCAGGTTTTAGCAGGTAGCTTTTATCTGTACTATTGTCACCTTGGAATCTAAATTCCAGGCAGAAGAAGGGGAGGGTTAGCTAAGCCAGCTAAGTGTGACTTCTTTTAGACTTTCCTGGAAGACCCACCCAGCAATTTCTGTATACATCTTAACATCTTCTTGGCCAGATCTAAGTCACGTGGTCACCCTCAGCTCCAGAGGAGGTTGGGAAATGTCACTTTTTGCTGGACACATTGCCACTTAGAAAGTATGGTGTCAAGGAAGAGGAACAGAATAGGTATTGGGTAGTCAGTGCATGTGTGTTTGAGGGCACGCTGTGTGTCAGGCACTGTGCTGTGCTCTTTCTGTGCACTGTCTCCTTTAGTTCTCACTACAGTCCAATGAAACAGAGGTTGTTATCCCCATTTTGCAGGTAAGAAACATGAAACTAGAGAAGTCAGAGACTTACTCAAGGTCACCCAGCTTGCATTGTGTGGAACCAACCCTTGAAACCGGGTTTCACCGGCACTGGGTTCAACACATTTGGCCAACAGTGGTCACCGAATGCCAAGAATTCTTTGTGACTTTGAAGAGTCACTGAGTCCAGTGCTCACAATAATAGTAGTGACCTGCATTGGAAGGGCTTGTGTCACCTTAGCTAAACATGTGTGCCCTGCATAGCCAACTTCTCTGAATGATATAGTCATTGAGAGCTGAGAGGTGCTTCATTCTTTCCCACCATTGTGCTAAATGGAGCATTGCAAATCTATTTTGTGACAGATCTCCTGATTTGAGAGGTTGGCTGTTAAAATTGTAGGGAATGCAGGGAGATGGGGGAAAACCAGAAAACATTTTTCCTTAAATCATATATCTTAGTAAGTTAACTGTTTAAGTCAGTTAAGGTGGGGGAGTAGAGGACATTACCTTTATCTTTCTTACCTACAGCCATAGCCTGGGTTATTTTGAGCACAAAGGCATCTTTTGAGCACAAAGTCCCAGCAGTCAAGAGACCAAGAGCTGTTCATAATCGCAGGTTTGAGGGCCTAGAAGGCTGCCAGGTGGCAAGCAGACTACCATGCTTTAAGCCACTGTCTTTGAGGCTTATTCTGCAGTAAATGGTGGTGTTAATCTGACAAAAGGATTGGTCATTCTCTATCAACTTTATCACCAGGATGTACTAACACATGTGAGCGTGTATACATTGTATGTCCACAAAGAGTAAAGACTAAGGTTTATAATTATAAATTAGCTCCACGGTGAGAAAAGACTAGAAACCTCCCCAATTTGGGATCACTTGATGAGATTAGTAGTAAATGTGCCTACCATGATTAAATCAGGCTCTAGGGTTGTCTGGCTTTGATGGCAGGGACCATTTTCTCTGCTACCTTCTTATACCTCCAAGTACCTGCCCCAGTGGGGATAGATAGTTGCTCAGTAAATCCATGGAGGTTGATTGGTAAAGAAAGGAAAATCCGTATTACGGTTGGTTGGGCTGAGGCATCATACCCACACTCCTTGATTTCTGGAGTTGAGGAAACCCCTTTTTCCTTTAAGTTCTAATGTCATTTATGCAGGTGGCATGGTTGTTTCACAGCCTGGTTATTTCGTTAGGGTGGAAATAGCAAAGAGAGACAGTTACTTAGGTCTCGCAATTGGAGTAACCAGGTTATCAAGCTTCGGTGACTTGGCTGGTGTGTGACCCTGAGGGCAGCCAGAGCTCTAGTCCTTGAGGCAACAGCATTAGCACAGATCACCGGGGGGGGGGGGGGGGTCCCCCCACCGAGTGTGAGAAACAGTAAAGAAGATAAAGGCCAACTTAGGCAACCTGAAGGCTACTGGTTGGGGTTACACTGATGCAGTTATGGAGGATTAAAGGAAGAAAGGACAACAAAGTTAAAACCTATAATGTGCACTGGAAAAGAGTTGTCCCTTAATGAACATATAGTAAGAATTGCTTTTTCTTAAAGTATAGCTCCTGAATATTTCCCAGATATTCCCACTGCTGGAGCTTATAGAATGGAAGGGCCCTCAGAGATCACAATCTGAATATGTCATTATAAAATGATGTAACAGGACTCCATCCGCTAAGAGTAACCGAGACCAAACTCAGACTAACTTAAGTGAGAAAGAGAATTTATTGGTTCACAACCAAAAAGTCCAAGGATATATCTGGTTTAGGTATGGCTAAATCTCAGAATTTTTAGGATTCTGTTTCTTTCCATCTGCTTTCCTTGCTGTTGGTTTCATTCTCAAATAGCTGATTCCCATATAGTTATAGCAGCTCAAGACCCGCTCCAGCCAAAGCCCCAGAACTAATTCTGCCTGTCTTGGGATCGGTGATGTGATGCTTCAGCCCAACTAGCTGAACTAGTCACTGAGACTGGGCCTCAGCTGGACAGGGACTAGTAGAGTCAGCAGCACCCAAACCATATGGACTGGGAGTGGGGGAGGTAATCCCCAAATGAAAATTGAAATGCTGAAATTGATTTTTTTTTTTTTTAAACAGAGCTTTATATTTTCATGGATGGTCAGGAGAGTATGTGGACGGTGAGATGTGTGATTGCTTTCCTTAGGTGTTATATTGTTACTTTACATTGGTATTTTAACTGTCTCCCAGACTGGATTGATTCAGCCTGGAGTCTGCGCTTGATTATTGGTAGCTGAGGTTCCTAGGTTGCTGTAAGAATGCCTGGTGTGTGGCCACAAAGATGTCAATGCAGCAGCATTTTCACTGTATGCTTTCATGTTGAAATGGAGCACTTGGCCATCTGAGGAGTGATGGAGATCAAGGCCAGGACCTTTTTATCAAGGAAACTGGCTACCCCAGCCAAGGATCCTTGGTAATTTTCTGGGCTAGGCTGGAGTGCATTCTCCTTCTTCCCCAGTCTAAATTCTGCAAAGCCTATGGAGCGGCTGCTCTGTCCCTGTTATCAAGTAATGGGGATGTAGACATAACGAGGATCCTGCCCCAAGGAAGGTGGGTAGGGTAGAAAGGTTTTACAGGAGGAGACAGGCCACAAAAAAGGAGCCCTACTTGATGCCCCCGAAGTTCTTCCTCCAGCCTCCGTTCACATCCTGACTGATGACCCCCACTCCATTCTCCTTTGCAGTTTCTAGGTCTGCGTGTACGTAGGCCATGGGCACACATGGAGAGGCAGTGGGAACTACATGGGGTCTGCAACACTATAGTCTTGGGAAAATCATTTATCTTCTCTGTGCCTCAGTTTCCTTATTTCTAAAATCCGACTAGTAATACTTCAGAAGATTGTTGTGTTCTCATGGGTTCCTGTTTGAGCTCTAGATAAGAAGTCATATAAAAAGGTTGCTGAGCCTGTTCTCTGCTCAGCATATTGGGAGAATGTTAATTGTGCTCTAATTGTCCTCTGGGCTATGCTAGATGCCAGTGGGAGAGACCCTGGGCTCAGGCGCCTTTTATCCAAGCTGAACTGCCTCAAACGGACAGCTGAACAAGGAGCAAAAAGGAAAGCATGAGATTGTCACATATATCATTTACTTGTTAAAGAGTATTTATAAAGTACTTACGCTTTACCAGTCATTGCACAGAAGTTCTGGGTGTATCATAATTGGCCAGATGGGGCTCTGGCCTCAGGGAACTCCTGGTCTACTTGGGCATTAGATGAATAAACTCAATTATGGTCCAGTGTGAGTAATGTGAGAGTGGAGTCAGCTAAGTTCCCCATCTAGACTGGGAATATGTGACTGGAGTGGCTTCCTGGGGAAGGTAACTAACACGTAGGCCAGGTAGAATAGAAGGAATAGCAGTTAGGCAAGAAGGAATAGAAGTTAGGCAGGAAGAATGAGGGACTAGGTGTGAAAGTCATTCCAGGTGGATGGAACTGCCCATGCAAAGTCCTGGAGGAAATTCGCGTATAGAATGTGTTCTTCAGGGAGTCTTGGCTGCCTGTGGGGCTGTCTGGAATGGGCTAAATGTGCCTCTGTCATTGCAGGGACGTGGAGAAGGTAGAGCGGCAGGCGGTCCCCCAAGCCAACCACACAGAGTCCTGTCGAGAGTGTGGCCGCGTGGGACCTGGACATGCGAGGGATTGTCCTCATCGAAGTCATGAGGATTCCTTTGGCTTTGAGAGGCGGGAGCAAGAGGAAGAACGGTACCGTTCCCAGAGGGACCCACTGGAGAGCAAGCGGGACAGGAGCAAGGCCAGGTCCCCGTACTCGCCGGCTGAGGAGGATGCCTTGTTCGTGGACTTACCTGGTGGTCTGAGAGGCCAGCAAGCACAGCCCCAGCGGGCAGAGAAGAACGGGGTGCTGCCCGGCATGTATGGCCCAGGAGAGCAGAATGGGACCGGCGGGTATCAACGGGCCTTTCCTCCCAGGAACAACACTGAAAAGCACAGCCAGAGGAAGAGCAGCCTGGCCCAGGTGGAGCACTGGGCAAAAGCCCAGAAGGGGGACGGCAGGAGGTCAGTAATGGACTCAGGATGGCTGCTACTTGTGAGCATAATAACATAGCAATAGGAGCTATCATTTCCCAGCACGTGCTGCAGAAATGCTGGCCTTAAACTCTCCACCTCCGCTAGCTCCGTATGTAACAACCCTGCAAGGGTAGGGTGATATCCCCAAGTTATAGACAAAGAAACGCGGGCTTGGAGAAGTGAAGGAACCTGCCCAAGCCAGGCAGTAAGAGGCAAAGCCAGAGTGCAAACCCGGGTCTGTGAACCTCCCAAGCCTGTCTGAGAATATTTCAGGGGGCTTCTTGGTTCCCCAGCGCGTGTGCCTTGAGACAGTCAGTCTGTCGATAGTCGCTGATCTCCTCTTATTGCACTCCTTCTCTGCATCCCGGAAATATTGGCAGAGAATAAAGTAAATACAGATCCATTTTCAATTCCAGGCGCACAGAGAAGTGCTTAGGCACTGTTGACAGTAGGCTTTATCATACCTATTCCTTCAAGAAGTGGTTTTTTAATTATGTAGGGGCATGCAGTTTTTGCTATTTGCAAAGCACTGTTTGTATTTTATTACAGTTTTAGATTAAAAAGGGAACTTTTCTGAGCATGAAAAATTCAGGGTCACCGGCTTCCCCATTTTCTCCAGAAGCCGCTGTGTTTTGTCCTCCTTATGAAGACAGTAAATTGTTTCATCATCCCTGGGCTTCTAAAACTGGCCACTGACTGGACAAGAGATAGCGAAGCTCTGGTGCTTTCAGAAAGCTCCCCGGGGACTAGAGGGGCTACGGTGGATGTGCCAGAGCTCAGACCAAGTCTGCCACAGACTTACCCGCCTGATAAACGTGTTCTAAAACCCATACTACATTGTCCCTGTTGGTGGAGCCCAGACACTCCCCCTGTGGGCTGTGGAAGCACAAGTGCTCCTAAGGGAATAGCCTTGGCCTCTTTCCAGGTGTGTGGGTGTGCTGTGTGTATGCAGGTTGTGTAACCTCTTGAATCTGGTCTAGGTGGGCAGTTGTGAGTTTAGATGGTTAGTATAGAAATTACTGTGGAAATCCCCCGGTGAATTGGTAGACATTGTTGTGGGACAGACTAGGGAAAGGAAGGCTTTTGGTGGCATAGCTAAGATACCTTCCCATTCCCATCCTAGGACTGACCGGGTGTCAATGCCAGTTCAAATTTTGTGTCTTCTTAAAAACAGAAAGCTACCTCCCAGAGACACAGGGGAGAGAAGCTTCTATTCTTGGTGCTGGGCTAGGTAGACCCACCCCTGGAAGGTGACTCTAAGTGCCCTCACTGCTGAATGAGGTTGGAAAGCTAGCAGGCATTATATCATGTAGGTCTCCTACTCCAAGGTAAAACAATTTGGATTTTATTTGAAAAAACAATAGGAGAAGCCACTGGAAAGTTTTAAGCAGGTAAGTGATGTAATCTGATTAATAATTCAGGAAGAAGAGCCCAGGGAAGATGCTGTTGCAGTAGTCCAGGATGGTAACAGTGGAAGGAGAAAGATTTGAGATCCATTTTGGAGGTTGAAACAACAAAGTTTGTTAATGAGTTGGATGCTCAAGATGAGAGAAAGGGAGGAACAAGGATGATCCCTAGAGTTTTGACTTGAACAACCAGGTGGTTGCTGAGACAGGGAAGGCTTAGGAGGAAGACCCGGGGAAGTCAGTGTTCCTTTTGGGACAGTAGGTGTTTTTTTTTTGTTTGTTTGTTTGTTTGTTTTTTAAGATTTTATTTATTTATTTGAGAGAGAGAGTGAGAGAGCGCATTACAGGGGAGAAGGTCAGAGGGAGAAGACTCCCCTCAGAGCTGGGAGCAGAGCCTGATGTAGGACTTGATCATGGGACTCTGGGGTCATGACCTGAGCCGGAGGCAGTTGCTTAACCAGCTGAGCCACCCAGGCACCCTGGACAGTAAGTTTGAGAAGCCTGTTAGCTATCCAGGGGGAGATGTCAAGTAGACAGTTGGGTATGGATCATAGTGTTGGGGTTTGAGTTCTGGTTGGGAGCAGTCACCACATTAATGGCACCTCAGCACTTGGGAGTTAGCAGCAGAAGGGGATCTGGCAGAGGAGACAGTGTGGTCAGAGAGAAGCTACCCATGATAAGTTGGCTATTTTCTCTTACAGGTCACACGTGCTAGGAACTGTAGTCAATATGGGCAGGCAAGGGGAGGTAAAAGCAGGAGAAATCAGAACGAGGGGAAGGTAGGAAAGCTAAGGGTTTAGCTCAGATAAGCCTGTATTTCTTTCTAAAGAGTTTGGATTTAGTCTTGGAGGCCTGTGAAAGTCATCGATGGTCTGAAGGGTATTGGCGGGAAAGAGGCATCGGGACACCTGGGGAGATTTTGTGGCCTGGACAGACCTAACTACATGCCAGCTCCAAAACAGCAGGTCCATGTATACTGTGAAGAAATCTGCCAGGTGATTCTGATGTGCCCTGCCCATAATGCGAATGGTAGTTTTTAGTGATTCCTTACTCTTACTCTTAAAAGTTTTTTTTTTTTTTATTAATGTATGCACGTAATTTAAGGATTTAAGTAGTATGGCCCCCATCTGTCCCTACTCCTGATTTCTGTCCCTTTGAGGCAGCCACCTTCAATTCTTTCAGCAGTTTTACCAATTAATTTCTGTATTTTCAAGTAAGATTCTTATACTGCTCCTTCTTGATTTTTTAATTTTAGTTATCAATAGACATTTTACTCTAGAAGATAAAGATTGAAGTCTCTTGTTCCCTGCTGTACCTTTCCAATAGACATACACTTATCCTTATCCTGGCTTCACAATATAGCATCATTTTTATACAGATCACTAGTCAGTTTTTATATTATTATGACAATATGAATATTCACTGCTGGGCCATAATGTACTGTAATTAAATTTACTTTGTTGAACAATTTTTTTTTTTAAAGATTTTATGTATTTATTTGACAGAGAGAAATCACAAGTAGATGGAGAGGCAGGCAGAGAGAGAGAGGGAAGCAGGCTCCCTGCTGAGCAGAGAACCCGATGCTCGACTTGATCCCAGGACCCTGAGATCATGACCTGAGCCGAAGGCAGCAGCTTAACCCACTGAGCCACCCAGGCGCCCCAATTTTTTTGTTTTCTGATGTTGATAATTTTCATGCTTGTGGTTTACTTAGTTTTCTTTGTACATATTATAATTTCATCACCAGATTCATAGCTACATGTCTAAATCTCCCTTTTCTCAGTATCCCCAAATAATCAGTAATCCACTCACAAAGTAAGTAAATAAATAAATCCAAATACCAAAGATAAATACTGAAAAACAAGGGTCCTTCTACTTTATTTTGGAAACCTACTTTCACTCCCTAAAGACCAACCACCTTGTTAAATAAAAATTAACCCTGTCCTTCAGCTTGCTTTTTTCCCTTGATGTATCAGTATATACGCAAGTCTGTATGCAAATATCTGAATGTACTCTGGCTGTCTTTCCATGTCAGCACATACAGACATACATCATTAATTTGAAATAAGCAGAGCAGTCCATCGTATGCATCTGTAGCGGTATTTATACCATTCACTGTTGATGGACGGTGAGGTTGGTTACAAACATTTGCTATTACAAACCATGCTCCAGTGACTATCCCAGCCTCATTGTCTCTGCGTACGAGTGCGCGTGTACTTAGAGAACAGATTCCTTGAAGTGGAGCGACCGGGTCAGAGGCTATATGGCATTTTAATTATGAGGGTTATTACAAAATTGCCCTCCAAAGTGTCCTAGTTTGTCCACCGGAGAACTAACATTGAGTCCAGCACCGAGAACTACTGTTTCAGGTTAACTCCTTGCTCCAGTGACCACACGGAAGGTGGTCAAGATGGAGAAGGGTCTGGAAAGAGGTAATGATCGAGTATAACAAGGTAGTCCTAGCTTGGGTAGGAGGTGGGGAGGACCCAAACCGAAGCAGTGAAGATGATGAGTCTTCGGAGGAGGGTGGGTAGGATACACAGATGTTGAGGCTGGGTAGGTACGAAACTTGGTAAACTGCTTCATCGAGGCTGGGAAGGTGAGGAGGGCCATAGCTGACATTGAACAGTTTGACTTGGGCTTGGTTAGTAGGTAGACGTGGTATAGCCTGGAGGTCAGGAGTTTTACCCCTCCCTGCCCGCCCTAGGATTCTGATGTGCATCCAGGCTGGAGAATCCGTAGCTCAGAGTGAGCCATAGCAGAGGGCCAAAGGTGGAACGCTGAGGCCTCCAGCCTAAGGGGTGGACAAAAGCAGTGTCTGTGAAGGCAGTGAACCGGAGATGGGTGCAGGGGTGGGGTTGGGGACCAGGGAACTAGAGTGTGAGTTTCGTTTAGAAGGAGTCTGGTTTGTGCTGGGAATGAGGACTTCTCCTTGGGTTGGTGCCTTCTAAGGAGGCTGGGAGCCACTGAAAGAGTATCTGGAACCTTAAGATCTCTGCTGTCTTTTGCTCAGTCACTGGGGATTTGGGTTCCACTGAACGCCTTAATGGGCTTACATGGGCAGACATGACCCATTCTTCTGAGTGGAGCTAGGATTTTCAAGTTAGGTTAGGAGCACAGTATGGGGAGAGGAGGACAGGAAGAAATCAGAAAAGGTCACATGGCCAGTGAGAAACCGTTTGTGGCAGGGGCGCAGAAAGAACTTTCAAAAGCTGTGTGACTGATAATGCAGTTGTAAGCTGTTGGTTGAAATGTCTCTACCTAACTGCTTCTGGCAGCCCACAAGCCTGTGTTACTCTACTACACCCAAGGGCCTGTGCTTGGGGCTCCGGGGCACCCAGGCGAGCTAAAGCATGATGAGTCAGTTGCAAAGTAGATGACAGGGCTGGGAAAAGCGTTGGACTTTCCTTGCATCTGAGCTGGAAGTTTGAGCCTTTCTTGTCTGAGGGGCAAGGTGACATGAGGTCTGTAGATGAAAACAGTTCATTGGCCTTGGAGGTCACTGAGTGCACAGCGAGAGGAACTTCAGTCTAGTGATAGAAGCAGATCTCAATGGGCTGAAAGAAAAAAGTGAGGACTTGAAGACACCCTTTTGAGAAGAAAGCTGTCTGTGAGTAAGTGAAGTGCACAGTCTCTGATCATTCACTTATATCTGGAAAGGACTGCATCTTGCATTCTCAGAATTGCTGTTTATTTATCTTAATAGTACATTTGTATTTCCTTATAGTCAAGTAGTAAGTAGATCTGGCTGCTTAATGAAGGAGCCTCCCAACATTTGAAAATACAGAAGAGGGATGGCTGTGCTTTGTATGATTCAGACTGTGCTAGTCTCGTTTGATGGGGCACATTGACATAGGAAGGAGGGTTATTTACACTCTAATATGATCTTATATTCGTGGGTCTAGACCATGCAAGAAATTATTTCTAACTGTTCTTTTAGTTCTTAGAGATATATGTTGTGTTTTCCATCATTGAACTCCTTTAATATGATGTTTTGCGAGGACAGACTGACATACCCTTAGAATTCTACATTCTAAGAGATTGTTTTGAAATTCTAGCCTTCCATTTTTCCCCTCTGGTATTTCAAGTAATTTACATACCTGTAATAAAAAGGCAGGGGAGGGGATGGAATAGGGACTCAGCTTACAGTGAAGAACAGTATAGAAAGTGAAAGTCCTGCACAATTAAATGTGGACCGTAGGGTGAGGGCTATCTGCTGCATACGTAACTGGTTATAGAAATTGATTTTACATTTTGATATGACCAGTTTGTAGTGGCTGTATGAGAATATCCTCTTTGGTGCCTTTTGGAACAGGGAGGCCCCTTGGAACAGAGCAGGGTATGAGGGCAGGGGACCTGGAGCTTTCTTTTTGGGTAAGGATGGATTTGGTGGCCAGCACATGGATCTGCTCTCAGGGGCAGAGCTGCTCTGGGTACTTCCTGCCTATTTCGGGGGGCTCTTTACCTCTTCTTGCAAAACTTCTTCCTGTGTCGCTCACTCTATCATTGGTTAGTTTTCTTGGTTTGGCCTCTGGAGCTCACCATTGTACTGGGATTTTGGGGGTTGCCTGCAAATGGCCAGCAGTGAGGGCTTGGGGGTATGACAGACAATGCAAAAGCAGAGGGCACAGGCTAGAAGATGAAGCTGAGGGCTTTGGGGCACCACCCTGTGGGGGACTCTGACTGGCCTGCTGGCAGGAACCGGGAACAGGCTGCAAAACCAGACTGAAGGGGTTTGGGAGCAGAGCTAGGACGTACTTTGCATAGTCTGAATTTTGCATCGGTCAGAGTGAACAATGGTTGGTGAAGTCGTGGAGTCCCCCAGGGGAGGCCCCCAGCCTGGTTTCTGCCACTGCTACCACTGCTGTTTGAGGATTCAGCCACTGCCCCTTACTCAGATACACGGTCCCCTCTGACTTTGGGAAAGCAGTAGTAAACCCTGCCACCTAGTGGCAAACAGACACACTAGCCAGACGCCCTGGACAAGTCTGGCTGAAGAGATCTTAAAATTACCTCCCATAATTGCAAAGATAACAATAAAAAGAGAAGAAATTTACCATTTTTGAATGACAACTATTTCTAATCCGCACAACAATCTGTTAGGTTCTTCGTATCCTCATGTTATAGGAGGGAGAGTGAGGACATAAAAGACATTTGCTGAGGTCATAGTGAGGAAGTGATTAAATGAGATGAATTTAAGAACAGTTAGAATAGCACTTTTTAATTGGCCACCTGGAGGGCTTGTTAGAACACAGGAGGCCGGGATCTATCCCCAGTGTTTCTGATTTGGCAGATCTGGGGTGGGGCCTGATAACCTGCATTTTTTTTTTTTTTAAGATCTTATTTATTTGACAGATAGATCACAAGTAGCCAGAGGGGCAGGCAGAGAGAAGGGGGGAAGCAGGCTTCCTGCTGAGCAGAGAGCCTGATGTGGGGCTGGATCCCAGGACCTTGAGATCATGACCTGAGCCAAAGGCAGAAGCTCAACCCACTGAGCCACCCAGGCACCCCTAACCTGCATTTCTAATGAGTTCCCAAGTAGTGCTGATGCTGCCCATCCAAGACCATACTTTGGATGCACTGGCTTAGAGCAGTGGCTAGCTGGTTATGCATCAGGACTTTGTCAGACTGTGGACAGTACCGCAGAATGCGAGACATAGTTCCTGCCCTCTGAGGATTACAGGTAGGCTGGGAAAGTGATGTCTTTCTTCCAAGGATAAAAAGGTTGCATCAATAGAAAGACCTTGGACAAGTTTCCTACAACATAATAACTAGGTCAGAGCAGGGTGGGAGCCCTGAGGGCTGCAGAAGATCTCTCTGGAAGGAGCATAGGATAGTGTCATGGAAAATGAGTGAGATTTGGGTGAATAGGGCAAGGAAACCCCATACAGGTAGGGGAGGGAAAAACAAAACTATGAGAGTAAAGAGAGGTAAAAGGGAGAACCTATTGGGAAGTAGCTTCTGTGCATCAAGCATGGAGGCTGCATTTTCTTACTTGTCTCATTTACTCTTCAGAACAGTCTTATAAGGGAGATAGTTCTGTCCTCATGTTACCTGCAGGTGAGGAAGCTGAGGCTCAGAGCCATCCAAGGGTCATCTAGTCAATGGATGGGAGAGCTAGCATTCAAACCCAGGTCAAGCTCTCTCCACACTTTCCCACTCTGAGAAGTAGCCCAGGTATGTAGGAGGCTAGGTGGGATTAGGGTGAGGCTCTCATTCCTAGATCCCAGCAAGTGCAGGGGTGCACCTGAGTGAATGTGCCTCTTTAACGGTTGGGCCCTAGATGCCTGGCTTGCCCCAGCCCAGTCCTGTGAGAAGCAGTGAGAAAACAGCAGGGCTGCAGGTGGTTGGAATCAGGTGCTAGAGAGTGGTGAGTTCCAGGCTGAAGAGTTTCGATTTTATTTCATAGGCAGTGAGGAGTCGTTGACGTTTTTGGAGCAAGGGAGTGATTAGATCCAAGCAGTTGACTGTGTTCGGTGTGGACACTGGTTAGGAAGGTCTCCGAGTGATCTGGGGGAAGATGATTAAATCAGTATCTGGACTAGAGTAGTAGAAAAAAGAAAAGAGCTGGTGCCAGCCACTTCCATTAAGAGCCTCCAGAATTTGGTGTGAGGATACCAGCAGAGGGCAAGTCTCAGTGACCGGGGAATTAGGAGGCATTTCCTAGGAATAGACACACCCGTTTGGAAGAGCGGACTGATAGCAAGAGGGAGAGGAGGAGGCGGGTTTCATCATGTTGCACTTGAAGGGTTGGGTATGGGGTAGCTAGGCTGCCTGATGGGGAGGCTGATACTCCCAGGAGGTTGGAGAACAATGGTTTTAGAGTCCTCCGCGTAGGGAGGGAGTGACCGAGGTCTTGGGCGTCTGCTTCGATTGTTCTTTGGAATTCTCGCAGGGCTCCCTCGTGCCTGGCACTGTGGATTTACCTAGCCATGTTTCCAGCACTATTCCGTGCTGTGCTGGTCGTCTTACCCGTCTTCCTCCTCTCTCCACAGCCTGCCCCTGGACCAGACCCTTCCTCGCCAGGGTCCCAGCCAGTCACTGTCCTTCCCAGAAAATTACCAGACTCTGCCTAAGAGCTCCCGATATCCCTCAGGGGGCTCTTCGCCCCCTCCCCGCGACCTGCCCAGTGACTATAAGTATGCGCAGGACCGAGCCAGTCACCTGAAGATGTCGAGCGAAGAGCGCCGGGCGCACCGGGACGGCACGGTGTGGCAGCTCTACGAGTGGCAGCAACGGCAGCAGTTCCGGCATGGCAGCCCCACGGCGCCCATCTGCGCCGGCTCCCCAGACTTCACCGACCAGGGCCGGAGCAGAAGCATGCTGGAGGTGCCTCGCTCCATCTCTGTGCCTCCATCTCCCTCCGACATCCCTCCTCCGGGCCCTCCGAGGGTTTTCCCACCCCGGCGGCCACACACGCCAGCGGAGAGGGTCACCGTGAAGCCCCCGGACCAGCGGAGGAGCGTGGACATCTCCCTGGGGGGCTCTCCCAGGAAGGCACGGGGCCACGCCACCAAGGTGAGTCTCTGGAGGGCTGGCAAGGCAGTGGGGTTCAGCATTAGGGCACCAGGATCCTCCCATGGTTTGAACACTAATTTGAGCAATTTCAAATAAGGAGAGGTGACACCTCTGTGGTACTTTTAGGTGCCAGGTGCAATACTAAAGGCTTTCCTTTAATGCTCTCCACAACCCAATGAGGTAGGTGCTATTATGCCCATTGCACAGATGAGAACCCTGAGGCATTAAGAGATGGAAGATCATCCAACTGGAAGTCTGCGGGAAAAGATGTCTGTGTTCAGCTGGTTCAGTAATTTATAATAACCCGACTTCCACTTTACTTCTCCAGGGGGCTTCCCCAGTTTACTGTTGTTATAAGTAAGAAATACATGGACCCCCTATTTCACAGATGAAGAGGGGTAGTGCCATGGGCCAGGCCATCTCAGCAGAGAGGGGCGGAGGGGGCAGAGGTTCGGTCCACAGGCTGATCTCCTGTCTCCCCCACTTGTAGAACTCCTCTCACGTGGACCGCCGCTCCATGCCCTCCATGGGCTACGTGACCCACACGGTCAGCGCTCCCAGTCTCCATGGAAAATCGGTAAGCCGCCCCTCATCTCCCCTGCCCCGTGAATGTGCTACTGCCTGCAGGGTGCCGGCTCAGCTCCCCACCCTGAGCCCGTCGCCCGCAGTGTACAGGGCAGCCGTCAGCCCCCACGTTAGAGATGAGGAGGCTGAGGCTCAGAGAAGTCCAGTGACTTGCTCCATGTCATCCAGCTGACTTGGGCTCCTCCAAGATCGGAGGAAGAACTTAGGGGAATGAAGGAGAATGTGCGCTTTTCTTCTCTTTCAGGCAGCATTTTGCCTGCAGCGTTTTCCCAGCGTCTCTGCCGTTAGCTCCTCTCCTCTGGTCCAGGTCTTTGCTTTGGTTAGTTAACTTTGCCTTTAAAGCTCCTGTTGGGGTGAGGTTGCACTGTTCCTTGCTGTTTCCTAAAAAAAAAAAAGATAAAACCTGCTTCCTGCAGCCCCTTTTCTGCCAGCGCCTTTATTTGTCCTGATGACAGAATTAATGCAATAATTACTTAATGGTGTCACGTCAGTGCTGTCCCGGCCCCGGGGTGAAGAGTAATTATAGTGTCGTGCTCCTGCGGTGGCTAATTTCCTCGTGTTGTGTCTACACACCTGCAGCTGGAGGAGCTCTCGAGGCTTCTCACCCGCTTACGGCGGCACCAGGCGCGGCTGGCCAGCGTGCGCAATCTCGCCGTCGGCCAGTTACTGCAGCACCAGCTGACATGGCCCGCCTGCCAGGTCAGCGCTGCTGGGCTCTCTCAGGGCCGGGGCCTCCCTGCTGTGGGGCAACGGAGTGATGTGCTGGCCCGTGTTTTCTCGTGCCCACGCTCTCGTCTGTATTTGCTGTCTGGCTCGTCCCCTCATTCCCTGCCTGTCTGCTTCTGGTCGCTATTGCCAGACACTGTGCAGGGGCCGGGGGCTGGGGGTGGGGCGGAGCCCACGCCTCTGGTGCTGGGGAGGGACCTGCATGTGCCATGAAGGACCTCGACGGTGGCTTCTCCGGCTGTGAGTCGTGACTGCCAGGCTGATGTGTGGTCATGGCTGAAGGGCTGTGCTGGCTGTCATTCTTGTTGCCACTGTGGCCACTCCTTGGGGTGCAGGAAGGTGTGTGTCACTGGTGTCAACCCAGAGGGAAAAGGCAGGGTGTCCTCTCTGATCTGGACAAAGCATCCTCATGTCCCTTATCCTGGAGAACCTCACTGTACTCTGGAGAGGTGAGGGAGGACAGGGGTTACTGCCACCCGCAAGGCACTGGATCCAGAAGGGGAAGTGACCTGCCCGGGACCCCTCGGCCAGTGGCTTGCGGGCTGGAGCCCAAATCAGGTCCTATCTGCCATAGTGTTCTAAACATTCTGGGACATGGAGGTTTGCAGGCAAGCTCCTTAAGGAGTGGCCAAGGAATTGCTCTCTCAGGCATCTTGAGCAGCTTAACAATGTCCACACAAGATTGGTCGGTCCCTCTGGACTGCATGAAAGTAGGCAGGGGACAGGAGAGGAGGGTGACAGGAGTGTCACCTTCTTTAACTGTCCTGTTTAGAGGGACCCAGGAAATGTACTTGGAAAAATGAATGTGAGAGAACACAAGCGAAACCCCTAAGTTGTGAATTTGAGGGATTTTTAACAATATTCCTCTGCTCAGTCCTCCTTGCTACTGGTGAAGGTATATAGGGACTGGGCTGATTGGGGGCGTAGGAATGGGTGAGGGGACAGTTTAGAGATGGAAATACCATCTCAGAAGTCACCAGTTTCCCTGTCAATGGTCCTTCAGGTCTTCTCATGCTTAAAAGCACGGCCTGAACATCTCATATTATTTACTTGTTTGACATCAGAGGTGTAAACGGCCTTCTCCTATAGCTCTGGCTTGCCTCAGTTTGCTGGGATCCCTCTTAGCTGGTTGAGAAAGTGGCTCCTGGGCCCTTTTTCTTAAGCATTTACAGCCCCTCTGCCTAACAGCTTCTGTGTGCTATTAATGGGAAACACAGGTCCTAGAAAATGAAAGAGTCTTTTGCTTATTTTCTCTGTTCCTGGTGAACTGAAGAACTCAACGGATTGTCAGAGACAGTGTGGGCAGATAGGTCTGACACTGAAACTTCTCAGCTCGCTCCTGACATGGTCCCATGCTGAGCAAAGGGAGGTGAGACTTCCAGTAGCTGCTGGGGCTTATCATCCTAGAACCCAAGGTCATGTCAGGACCCATCTGGGTCCCCAGGTCATCTCCCTGCCCCTTTGAGACGTTAGCCACACTAATCAGAGGGTTATTTTGCCTCATGCATATTAAGTGGGCCAGTGAAAAGGTTTGATGACAAGTATTGGAGCATTGGTGATTGTTGGGTCCCTAGCTCAGAGGTTGCCTGTCCTCTTCCAGCTAGATCTCTCTAGTTCTGTCTCAGGAGCTCACCACTGGCCTCAGTTGCACTGCTGTCCTAGCCCTGTGGTGGTATGTGTGCTGTCTCCCCATCAAACTGCACCCCCTGCCCCCACTACCCGCCTACTGCAGGACTCACTGGCTTCTCCCCACAGTGACCTGCAAGATCCTTCATGCTCAAAGAAGGCTCTGGCTACACTGAGACATTTGTGCTTTCTCTGTGGCTGCAGATGTTAGCCCACTATATAGTTCCTTTACCCCGAAGCTGTGCAGTGTCAAGGATTCACACACAAAGCCCCAAGTTTTGGAAACCCTTGGTGTTCTTAACTGTCTTTTTTCTCTCTTTGCTTCATTCGAAGGCTGATGATACCTACCTCCAGCTGAAGAAGGACCTGGAGTACTTGGACCTAAAGGTGAGGGATGTCAAGCGTCTTGCCTCCCTTGGACATGCACCTTTCTGAGCGTGTCAGCCTTATGGAGCCAAGCCCAAAGTCAAAGGCTGTGCAGTTCTTACCAAATCTGGATCCCAAATGAAGACATCTCCTCTCTAAATCGGAAGAGTTTTATTTCTTACTACCTTGAACACTGGGTTCAGTTCCTTGTGAGTTCTGCTATAAGATTTCAGTCTTATGAAATGAGGGTACTAGATCTTGATCTCTTCCATCCTCAGTCAGGACCCAAAGGCTTCTAAACAGTAACTAGTTCCTTCCTCAGAGGTTTGGCTCATAGGGTGCCACTGACGTGCGTTTTCAGCCACGAATAGCTTGCTGGCTTTTTTGGGTTTTGTTGCTGTGGGAACAGGTTCCACACGGAGTTCTGCAGCTCTGAGACCCACCATGGTGTCCCAGGTGGGAGCCCCCGGTATGGTTAGTCTCCTGTCTGCATTCAGGAGAAGAGCACTGGGCACCTCGATGTAGGTGAGAAAGCTTCGGGCTCAAGATCAGCCTTCAGAGCACAGAGACTGAGAGGAAGCTGGCGGAGAAGTGTGAGAGGCATTCTACGTGAAAGAGGGCTGCTATTGTTTCCTTACCCCGGCTCTCTGAAAGCTCCCACTGTGGAAAGCACTTCTGATGCCTAAACCATGAAACTGACTGAAGGAATGTGACCTTTAATTAACTGTGGGTGTGAGAGAGTGGGGCGAGCTGTGGAAGGACACCCAGGCTAATGCCACGGGGCATGCCTCCCCCAGCTCCCCTGGGTACCTGGCTTGAGGTGTCTTTAACATGGGGATTGTCATCCAGCCTTGTAGAAGCAAGATGACAAACAATAGGCACTGTGGTAGCAGATGCAGGAGGCCTCCTCACACTGAGACAAGAACAGAGCCTTTGATTAGTTATCAATTAGTTAGCTTCTAGATCTGATGAGCACTTGCTGTATGACTAGCTCTAGAGAAGCTGAAGGGACATGTAAGAGGAAAAATGAGACTCTCTGAGTCTCTGAGAAACTCCCAAATAGTCTGGGTTAGAAAAAGAAAATCTCCCAAAATAACACAGACTTGTTTATAACAAGTTTACAAAGATCTGTCTGGCCTAGTGCTTGGAGTTGAAATAGTGAAGGTCACCGTGGGCTGTGATGCTGGGAAGAGTTCTGAAGGAGGTAGCACGTGTTTAGAGCCTTGAAGAGCCAGAGGGTTTGGGTTGATTGAAATTAAAGGGAAGGGAACAGTGGGAGTCAAGGAAAGATGGGGGAGAGTGGTGTGGCCAGGGCTGGAGGAGGCAGACTATTCATGTTCTTTAGGAAGGAGGAGTATAGTGAACAGAAGTCAGACTTGGCTTTCCGACTTGAGCAAAATAAGGAGGGTTCTCTCAAAACCAGGACATTTTCTAGCTTATGTGGTGGTCGGATCACACAGAGCACGAGTGAATATTATAGGTTTGGTAGTCATGCCTCAGGATGCAAAATGTGCAGCTTAGCCCACCCTGCTGTGCCCTGATTCTGGGCAGGGTCCTCCCAGCATGCCCACCACCCCCACCTGTCCCAGAGAGAGGTCCACCTACCTTCACCTGCCCTGTGTTACCACCTCATCTCCATTCACTGGCCTCCCCAATAGCCAGTCACCACGCCACTCCTTGGTTCTTCTCACCTCAGCCCCAAGGCCATGCAGTCAACTAGAAGTGCTTATGAAGCATTCACGATGTACTTAGGCTGGTAAGAGAGATTTGGCTCTCCAGCAGCATGGGTGTACCTTGAAACAGTCCCCAGAGTGCTTGGTGCATGGTGCAAGAGAGAGCTTAGAGAGTCCGGACTAGAGTAATAGGAAATCTCTGTCTTCTGGTTCCTGTTTATATGGGACAGCAGAAACTCACAGCTGGTCCTGGAGGGAAGATTCAGCTCAGGTCTGTTTTATTTCAAGATCATAGAATTTGAGTTAAAAGAGCTTTTTTTTTTTTTTTTTTTTTAAATATTTTATTTACTTGTCAGAGAGAGGGAGAGAGAGCAAGCACAGGCAGACAGAATGGCAGGCAGAGGCAGAGGGAGAAGCAGGCTCCCTGCCAAGCAAGGAGCCCGATGTGGGACTCGATCCCAGGACGCTGGGATCATGACCTGAGCCGAAGGCAGCTGCCCAACCAACTGAGCCACCCAGGAGTCCCGAGTTAAAAGAGCTTTAAAGAGAGAAACTGAGGCACAGGACAGCAGAGCCTGAAGTCCTTGGGTGTCCTGACTACCAGCAAAAGCTTAGTAACAATGGAGGGTAAAATGTGTGATGGTCACTGTATTTTACTTCTATTAAATTATGTAAATCCCACAGTAACCCTAGAAGGAGGGTGGTGTTATCTTTTTTTTTTTTTCACTGACTAAGGCTCTTACCCAAGGCCACATGAATGGTTACTGGTGAGTTGGTATTTAGGTATAGCTCTAACTCTGAAACTTCAGTCACCTTGCCTCCCAGCCTCTCTTAAAATGCTGCTTCCACTACTGTGGACCCAAAGGCATTTCAGTTTTGTTTTTTTTTTAATTTTTATTTATTTAACAGACAGAGATCACAAGTAGGCAGAGAGGCAGGCAGAGAGAGAGAGAGGAAGCAGGCTCCCCGTCGAGCAGAGAGCCCGATGCAGGGCTCGATCCCAGGACCCAAGGATCGTGACCTGAGCCGAAGGCAGAGTCTTAACCCACTGAGCCACCCAGGTGCCCCGGCATTTCAGGTTTTGATGGAACTGAACTGGGGTCATTATCCTAGGAAGTGTGCTTAATGTGATAGAGGCAAGGTGCATCCTTGGGATGTTTCATGAGCTAGGAGCTGTCTGCACCCGGAACATTAACTAGTGACTTTCTGGAAGTTGTCACTGTCATGGAAAACAGCTGTGTTGATACCAGAATTTCCCCAGTCTTATTTTTGTTATTCCAGTTGCTAAGCTCCTCTCAGAGAACTTTCCCCCCAAATGAGCTGCACTGGTAGCAGGGAGATGCTGGGGTTTGTGCTGTGTGTGAGTTGTCTGTCTGGTGTGGCTGCCAGAAATGTTGGCACCACCTTAACCTCTCTCCAAGATACAGCAGAGTACCCACATTAGAGAGGCAGTGAACCTGCTCTGCTCCGCTCAAACCCAGCTGGGGCATAGGGTTCCCAGATGGTGTTTCACTTCAGGACTCAGCTGAAGAAAGGGCTGGAAGCAAAGCAGAGGTATTGAGAGCCTATAAAGCAATGGCTGAAGATGTATTAGGCAGGATGCTTTTGTTTGCAGGTGTCTGAAACCCATATGAACCTGCTAATAACCCAAAGAGGGAAGATACTGGTTCTTTTAGCCAAGGGCTGCATGATCCCAGAGGCTCAGGCCATGTCATCACTGTTCTAGTTTCCCTGATGTGTAGGCTGTGTCCACATGGCAGGGAATGTGGCCACCTGCAAACCCAAGTTTACTTTCTCCCAGCCCAGCATCCTCATGGGTGACCACTTGTAAATCCAGACTCCCTGTGGAGTGAGGGAGGGGTTCCCTAATGGAACGGCATGCTGGGCAGAAACAAGAAAATCAGCAGCAGTTAGCACAGCTGTGCTACAGAGTGATGGAGAGAGTTCTGGGTAATTCAGGAGACCTAGAGACAGTCAACAAAGCTCTGAAATGTTACCATGTGTCTTCTGTGACTGCAGGGGGGAATGAAGACAAATGGATAGCATGAGTCAACTGTACTTCAATTAAAAAAAAAAAAAGACAAATGGATAACAGCTACAGGTAGAGGGGTTTCTAAAAGGGCCTGCTCAGGTTGTGATGGACCCCCCCCTCCTTCTCTGGGGTGTCATTGAAGCTAGATGAGCACTGTGGGACAAGGGGAGTGGTGCATGACTGTGTTAGGAAAACCCTGAGGTCCGTTGGCTCTTGAGATGGCGACATGCTCAACAAAATGTGCTAATGCTGAGTTCAGCTGGGGTCCCTGAGATGAGGGCCTCTGTGGACATAGCCGAATGAGCCCTGAAGCCCAGAGTGGGTGTGGGGGTAGCCGTGACACAGCCCCGCCGTGACCAGCTGCTTGTTAGAGGTTCCTCTGGGTTCTTGGGGGAGTGAGGAAGGAGGTAAGCATCACTGGAGAAAATCGACCTCCCTATTCCTGCCTGGTTGCCCTAGGCTCCCCCATGTCCCTGTTTCAAAGGCCACAGACTGAAGGATCCAAACCCTGCCTTTGCCACCAGCACCACCAGCACCACCAGTACCATCAGCACCACCAATCAGCCAATGCTCAGCTTCCAGAATCAGTTGGTGGTGTTTGCTTCCCTCCATTTTGTGGGAGCTTTTTCTCCCTCAAATGAGCATTTCTGTTGTGGTGCCCAGTTTCAAACAAAGGTGGACTCCACTCATTTAGAAGATACTCTGTATTGACTTTCTTTTTGCCAAAGAACTTGTCTGGCATTTTACTTGGTGCTGCAGAGTAGACAGGACTCCACCCCGACGAGGCATCTGTTCCCACCTGGCGGGGTTTGGGTGCGTGTTGTTCATTCTGGCTCTTGGTCTTCTCAGAAGTTTTGAGCAATAGGAGTGATGATAGCCACCTTCCTAACCAAGAATCCAAGTATCAAGAGAGGTCACTTCCACAGCGATAGGTCTGGAATGTAAACCCAGGGTCTGACTTTATTCCTGCCTTCTTTCTTCCATGCACCATGTACTATGCCCACCCTAAAGTTGTACTCACTGAACTGTGTTTCTGGCATCATGGTTCTGCTTTTCAGAACCGCACACCCTGGCTGGGTCTGAAGAAACAGGTGTGGGGTCACTGTTGTTGACAGCTTAGATTGCTTTCATGCATCTGTGAAGACAGCTGGGAAGGAAGGGGATGTGGAGGGGTGAGTATCTGCAGCTGTTCAGGTGGTGCCCCCAGAGGCTGTCCTTTCTGACTGAGGGATGTGTCAGCTGGGGCACTGGTCACTTGGCCTCTGGCCTCTTCCTGACTAAGCCTGAGATCAGGGCTCCTCTGTTCAGGGTCTCTTTCCAAAGTTAGCTTCTAGAGCCAAGTTTCTTAAGTTGTGTTCTGGAACACCACCTATTTCAAGATCACCTGGGAGCTTGATTTTTTTTTTTTTTTTAAGTACAGATTTAGGGGGTTCTATTGAATTAGAAACTCTGGAAATTGTGCCCAGAATTCTGCCACTTTTGCTGTTTGTTTGTTCTTGTTTTTTAATCAAGCTCTGGAATAATTCTCAAAAAAATTTGAGATCTGTTGTTCTGGAACAGAGATTATTAACCCTGGCCATGAACTGGAGCAACCAGGGGAAGTTTGTAAAAGGAATATCAGTGCTTTGATCCCACCACTTCGACTCTGATCTAATTGGTAATACTCGGCAATTATTTTTTTAAAAAACAAATGAACAGGGACATCTGGGTGACTCGGTTGAGTGTCTGGCTCTTGGTTTCAGATAGGTCATGATCTCATTAGTCGTGGGATCAAGCCCTGTCTGCTTGAGAGTCTCTCCCTCTCCCTCTGCCTTTCACTCCCATTCACGTGTGCTCTCTCTTGCTTTTTCTCCCTCAAGTAAATGAATAACTCTTAAAAAAAAAAAATAAATTCTCTAGGTGTTTCTAATGTATGGCCAGGGTTTAGAAACACTGTTTCAAAGCAGTGGTTCTCAAAGTGTGATCCCAGAATAACAGCATCAGCAATACCTGGGAATTTGTTAGGAATGCAAAATCTTGGGTCTTCCACCCCAGATTGGCTCAGTAAGAACCTCTAAATGTGGGGGCAAGCAAATCTGTATATAGTTCGCCCTTGAACAGCATGGTTAGGGGTGCCAACTTCTTGCACAGTTGCAAATCCAAGTATAACTTGACCCCCCAGAACTTAACTCTTAATAGCCTACTGTTGACAGGAAGCTTTACTGGTAACTGAACAGGTAACACAAATTTTGTACATTATGTGTATTATAGACTGTATGCTTGTAATGGAGTAAGCTGGAGAAAAGAAACTGTAAAATCATAGAGAAAAGAAAATTTCTAGGACTGCATTGCATTCGTTGAAAAAAATCCACATATATGTGGACCCTGACAATTTAAACCCATGTTCTCAAGGGTCAGCTATATTAGTAAGCCCTCCAGGTGATTCTGAAGCATGCTGAAGTTTGAGAAGCCCTTGTTGCGGTGGTGGTGGTGCCCAGTCTTAGCTGCGTATCAGTATCATCCAGGAGGGCTCTTAAGGATCTGGATGCTCACGCTCCACCCCAAACTGATTTATACCCAAGTCTCTTGGAGTGTGACTTAGGCATCAGTTGTTGTTTTTTTGTTTTTTTAAGCCACCCAGGTGATGCCGGTGTTCAGCTGGGGTTGAGGTGCACTGTTTTAGTGGGTAGGGATGGTGGGTAGGGTAGGTGTGGTGTAGTGGGTAGTGACGGTGTTCCTGCAAAGGAGCTGTAAACATTTGGGATCACTGGTTAGACATTACTTAGATGAACATAAGTGTGGAGACGAGGGTCTGGGGGACTGAAGGTGGAAAACATGGTGCAGGGATGAGACTAATGTCTAGCTCCTCCCTAGTGACTGGTTGTTTCACAACATAAGGTGAAGGAGAGCAAAGGAGGAAGCAAAGTTTCCTCTTGCCTTCTGCAGGGGGAATTGGAAGGCAGCGGGCCCTGACATCGGCCCTCTCACATGAACTAGCCTGCACAAAGATCCTTCAGGCAGAGCTTCTTGTCCTCGGTTTCATCTGTGAGGGGACGAAGTCTGCAAAGGTCAGCAGCCGGGAAGCGGCATGACCAGACTGAGACATGATCATTTGAATCACACAGCACACATCCTCCCTAAGGTTTCCCCTGGCCAGTTCCCCAAATTCTGGCTCCTTCAAGTGTCTTTTGATGTCTCACCTGTTACGTTTTGTTATATTTGCCTTTTTGTTTGGAACAGATAAAAAATAATGAACCTTTGATCAACGTGCTTTACAAAGTGCTGAAGAAGTCAGCACGGGGCTGTCGGCCCAGGAGAAGCGTAAGATGATCTGATCTGTGTCTCCAAGCGGGGCCATTCCATTGCTTCTGGCTCAGTGCTGACCTCATCACTTGCTTAACCAGGGGCTCTCCTGACCGCCCCCCCAGGCTTCCTGCAAGTCATTTTGGTTTATTTTTTTCTCCTACTGAAGCTCCCTTCAGCATTCTGGCTGGTGCACCAGGCTGAGCCTCTCATCTGCGGTGTTCTGTGACTCCATCTTTTGTGTTGCCTTGGGATTGTGGTGGGGTGGGGGCTTGCCTGGCTTGCCACCAGCTTGCGTTGTGTTCCCATTCTCTCTCATCTGCCTCCATGGTGAGGACTGACCTCGACGAAGACCAATGTGGTCTGTGTAGTCAAGCATGAGTTCTTTGGGAAGGAATAGCATTTTCTGGTCACCGTGGAGGAGCTGGGGTATCCTGAGATCCCACCATGGCCCTGGGATTAGGGTGTCTTCTCTTCAGGGCAGGGTATTGGTATTTGAGAACAATCTAAAGCAGGACTAGAACAAGATGGTTCTCCCCTGCCCACTCCCCTACCCCCTGCCCCAGACGGTTCCCTTTGACTGATGCAGAAGTAGCACCTGAAATATGGCCAGCTTTTATAGCTTTCCAAGGGAGGCTGCAGGTTGGGAAGCAGATGCCATGTGCAGTCATTCCAAGCCCCGAGAAAACGTGTGTTGGGATGTGATGGAGGGTGAGGTAAAATGCCTGGGTGGCCTTCTGTTCTTTTCTGGTGCACAGACTCTTTCAAAGGGATAAACACCCACTGACTTCCACTTTTTCTGGTGACAGAGATGCTGGACACCCATAGTTGACATTTTAAATAGATCTAAACACTGCTATCACAAAGCAGTTTTAAAAGGAAAATTAGACGTAGTAAACTACTTGTGGATACTTGTAGTAGCCTTGATTCTCTGGAACAAAGCTAAATTCAGAAGTTTCAAGGGCCTCTGAGCTGCGTAAACACTTTCCTGAAGCTCATGCTCTAAAGCGTGCCCTTTACTCCAGCTCCCTCCATTTTGTTACATTGACGGGTTCATTAAACAGACATTTCCCAAATATCCTCAATATGCTGGGCTTTCAGGATACAGAGAAGATATGAAAAATGTGTCCCAGTTCCCACAGTCACCCCTAATTAGGTCATTGTTCACTGAAGGGAGACAGACCATATCCTCTGACGTGCTAAGGCTCTTAGACTGGAAGACACAAACTGTGGGAGGACCTCCCCTGAAGCCACCAGAACCACTGGAGGGAGGGAGTTCTGGAAAAGCAGCAAGTGTCACCTCTGTTGACTCTCCTGTCCTAATAGACTCATCCATTTGAATTCCTAACTTTCAGCACCTTAAATGCAGCCCTTAAATGGAGACAAGAGAGAGTTACTTCTTAGAAAAGAAGGCGTACTAATATTCTGAGAGGGAAAAGAAACATTATGTGTCATTCTACAACGGAAATGAAAGCACAGAAATTTAAGAGCATTTAATCAAGGGCCAAATAGTCCCCAAACACTGACTTCTAAGAAATTCCGTATTACTGATTTTTATAATGACTCTGATTCATCCCCGAAAGGTTGAATTTATATTCAGTTCCATGGAGGCAGCGTAGGACTGACTTTTAGAAACCTTTCCGTCAAAAAGTTTAAAAGGTTCAGCTTTCTTAAAATGCCCTTTTTGTGTAGAACACGTCATTTCTTTCTTGACGGTGTTGGGTAGATGAGGCACTGCTCAATTAGATTCTCTGCCTTGCTATTTCAGTATCAAAAAGCTGGTATCTGTTAAAAGCTCTAGTGAAATAAATGGAAGAGTTTTGCTAGGAGGAAAAAAATCTCCACAGCCTATCTCAATTTAAAAATGATTTCTTCCTAGGAAGTGAGCCAAGGGTCAGCCCCTGGAGAGTAGACAGGCTCATTGTCTTCTGCTTTGATGAGGGACTGTGACACAGAGTGACCTCCTTACTTTCACCTGCTGGGTTCCCCTGAGTTTAAAGGCCAAGTCCTGCCTGGAGGTCAGCTGTCCCTGGTTCATCAGAGTTAACTCTACCCCTCCCCCCCTGCACTCCTCTTCCTGCCTTGCCCAGCCCTCTGTCCTTGAAGCAGCCAGCGGTTTGTTTGTGGATTGTGGCAATAGTCCGTGTGTCCTTGACTGTGTGTGTAGATGTATGTACACATACATAATATGCCAGTCTGAAGAGCAGAATTTGGCTGGAGCTCTACTTTTTCCAGGAATTCTACTGACCCACATGTGTTTGTCTTTGACCTACCTCCAATGCAATAAGCGTTTGCCCAGTGCCTTCCAGCATACCAGGCTTTATGTTCAGGCTCACTTTACCAAGATATAAAAGACAATGGTCTCTGCCCTCTGCTGTGTGACCATAGGGAACATCGGAATGGGTTGGGGTTGTGTCTGCAGCTAGACTCTTTCCTCAGCCCAAGGCATGGACAGGCATCATCCCTTGACCTTGACCTTGGCATTTGCTGATGATGAGAGGAAGGAGGAGTGCAGGACAGTTGGGGACATGATTGCCTTGAGTTGTGAGGGTAATGTTTGCTAATATATTTCTGCTTCTTATTCACACAACTAATTGGACCTCTCAGATGGAGTAGGAAGAATGTGAGGGCCATCTCTCCAGCAACTGTCTGTCCAACCACACTGGAACCCCTGGCCTAATATACACACCATCTGTCTCATGGAAGAGATAGGTTCTCCGTTCTGTTTCTGTGGTCACATCCGTAAAATGGAATTCAGCAAGATGGCTTTCTGTGCATGGGACACATTTGACCTGGCTCTCTCTGACCATGGCTTGGCTGTGGGGGTGCGTCTGTGGCAAAGTCTCCCTAGTCCCATCCCACACAGCTTTTGTCAAGAAGGAAATTAGGGGAAGTGAAAACATGGGCTGAAGAGTTGGGTTTAGCTTTGTAGGGGTCAGTGGGAGATGCCAGCATGGTGCCCACATGGGGTCAAGGGAAGGATGGACAATGTTTTGAATGCCCACTGACCCATAAGTTTAGATGATTTTTATCTCCTGATTTTGTTTTCATTCTTGAGAGGACAGGGTAACTTGTGACGTATACAAATATGACCTGCCTCAGTTATTTAGGGATCAATTGAAAATCCCAACCAGGAGTTACCTAGGTTCCTTCATCCCTTGACCTGATTTTCTTCCCAAATGGTATAGGGTGAGAGAGACTGACCTTGCTCAGAGGGGAGGTTAGCAGCTCAGAGGCTTCCTTAAACTAAGTCTTGGAGATGCCCCGGGGACTCGCAGGTTTCTCTGGTCCACCTCACTGCTCTGGGCTGGGGGCCATAGACTTCTGTAACTTGGGTTGACCCCAGGTTCGGTAGCAAAACTCTATCTTTTAAATCTTCCAAGATTCATACTGAACTCATTTTGGGCAAATTTTAGCTTCCACAGTCAATGATACTAGAAATTGAATGTCTTCTTTTTCTTTAAATTTGAGAAATTTACAAGTGCTTCTTGGATCACAAAAAGGTTTTGGTTTTTCCCTAAAATGAAGTAGGCATAAAAGTCAGGTCTCGCCTGAGTTTTTACCCGTTTCATGCCATGACCCTACCTCCAAGACTTACACACTTGTCCATCGTGGGGCTAGCTCTTGTTCTTGAGATCTGATCCTGAACCTTGTGGTTAATCTCCTTTAAATTGTTCACCTCCAGATGACGGGCCGGGACCTGGTCAAGGATCGGAGTCTGAAGCCGGTGAAGATCGCGGAGAGTGACATTGACGTGAGTGAGCAGGGCAACAGTCTGAGCCTCTGGCTGCCTGTTGCCCCCAGACCCGAGGCGGGCAGCTTCAGGCAGGGCTTAGATGGTTCCGTAGCCAAAGGCTTTCTGATCACACTTCAAGGTCGTGCCCTTTTCTCATCATCCCAGGCCCTCTCCAACCTGTTCTTGCTCACAGGTCAAACTGAGCATCTTCTGTGAACAAGACAGGATCCTCCAGGACTTGGAAGACAAGATCCGAGCCCTCAAGGAGAACAAAGTATGCATCAATTTTGCATAACCGTGGGCTGAGTGGAGGGGGTTTTGTCATGCTGTCTTTCCTCAGATATAGATTGGACTCGTATGTCACAGGTGCTCATTTATCCAGAATGGGTAGTAGTTTATTCAGAACAATATGTTTGCTTCCAGGGGCATTTCTGCCTAAACCTTAGGTGGGAAAGAGGAAGAAAAGAGGAGGAAATCTCAGTGGGAGACTTAGGCCTATTTATTCCAAATGCGACCTTCTCCTCTTCCACCTTAATTCTGCTCTGGCCTTCCTCTCCTTGGAGGCCTCATGAGGTCAGCCTGGGAGAGGAGGGCTCTGCTGGCTTATGTGTGCTGAGCCCAAGCGCCTGAATTCCATGGAAGAGGGCTGCCTTGGAGAAAGTGGCCACACTTGTAACAGGACAGAGGCTATCATTTCCTAAAGCTCCTTTCCTCCTAGGATCTGGGCTATGGAGAAAGCAAGTCTGGATGGGAGGGGAGGAAGAGGCCAGAGGCTGCCCATGTTTGGTTTCTTGGATATTTATTATGATTTTTTTTTCTTTTTTGAATTTTAATAAGGTATTATACTTCCGATGCTGGAGGTTCATAACATGCCCTTTTCCCTAAGAAGAGAGAATTTTCCATCTACTCTTTGATGTATCCTCATAATTTATCCATAAGGAGTGGATGACCTTATGCCCACTTCATAAATGAGAAAACTGAGGCAGAGAACTGTTAGGTGGTTCGTCCCAGGAGCCCACCCAGTGGGCAGAGTTAGAGCTGGAATCAGAGCCCCCAACTAGGCTGTGGGCCTTTCAGTCTCAGATCCAGCAGGTTTGCTTAGTTCCTAGCATGAGATGGGGAGGCCTCTAGGGACTGTCCTGCTCTCCACTTGCTCTTTGGCCCTTCCCTGCTGTAGGACCAGCTGGAGTCCGTGCTGGAGGTTTTGCACAGACAGATGGAGCAGTACCGAGACCAGCCTCAGCACCTGGAGAAGATTGCTCACCAGCAGAGGTTGCTGCAGGAGGACCTTGTCCACATCCGGGCAGAGATCTCCAGAGAGTCCACTGTGTGTAGAGGGTGTGAGGGTGGCAAACACTCTCCTGTCCCCATCCCCCAGCCCCAAGATGGGCTGGGCCAGGGGCTGGGCAGGGGGCTGGGCAAGGGGCTGCTTCTCCTAGCTCACAAGCTGTAGTTGAGTTGGTGGCCAGGGACAAGAGTCTTGGAGTAGCAGAACTTCTCCAGGCTGCCTCCTGATAGTAGCTTACCTTGCCTGGGGGTGACATGTCTGTCTCTGCTGGTACCTCAGGATGCTTTCCATCAGTGACTGCTGTATGGCTACAGTGACACCCAAGGGACCAGATTTCCCTGATCTGTGTGCAGTTAATTCCAAAGCATCAGAATTTCTACTGTATTTGTCCATCTGATGTGGTGCAGGCCCTTTCTGCTGGAGCTGGGGACTAGAGCATCTCCAGTGGTGGGAGAGGGGACAGTTCGATAGTTCCAGTAGCCAGGGTCAGAGCAGGAATGAGAAGACGAGCCCTGTCTCTTTTCTGTCAGGCCTGCCTGAGACCCGCTGGGCTGCCCTTTCCCTGTCCGTCTTCCCCTGGCTGGGTCAGCAGTGGTCAAGAGCGCAGGTGCTCTTGGGGCCGTCTGGGGGACGGGGGATAACTAAGACTCAGGAGCATTTTCTTGGCCAACAGGAGATGGACAATGCCTGGAACGAGTACCTGAAGTTAGAGAGTGATGTGCAGCAGCTGAAGCAGACCCTGCAGGAACAACACAGAAGGGCCTTTTTTTTCCAGGTGACCAAGGGCTCTTCATCCCTTCTGAGCTCTGTTCCTTCTGAGGGACTTCACCTGTAGAGCTGTGGGGCTGTGGGGCTGTGGGGATTAGGTGTGTGGCCTGGGAAGAGCCTGCTGTCCCTCCACCCACCATTAGGAGCTGATTCCCAGAAAACCTGGTCCACGGCCCTATGGAAAACACTCTTGCCTGTGGCTCAGGGCTGGCCTGCCAGGTCTCCCAGAAGTTGTCCGTCTCCTGCTGCTGTTCCCCCGCCCCCCATGATTTCCCTGTACCCAAGCTAACATTTTCCTATTCTTATTTGGTACCCCAGCACTTGGCATAGTGGCCTGAAAACACTAGGTGAATATTGTTGACAATATCTTTCAAATGATTATTTCTAATTACTAGTTCCTTAAACTGTTCCATCCCATTAAACTTGTCTTGGATCTTCTTTAATTTATTTTAGCAGTGATTTTTTTTTTAGATTTTTATTTCTTATGTTTCTGTAACTATAAAAATAACACATGAATGCATCTCTCTGTAAAGGCCAAACAGTAAGAAGCAAAAGCAAAGAATGAAATGAGAGCTCCTTTGCCTCCCTTCCTTTCCCATCACCTTCCCTGTGTGTGATCCGTGCCGTCACTGTGTTCCATCACCTTCCCTACCACTTTTTGTCTGTTTTCAAACATATGCCCATCCACAGGATAGTATAATGTATCTGGCAGGGGGAGTTGGGTTTACTTAAAGAGGGATCATACTTACACATTGTTCGGTAATTTGCTTTTTTGTCATAACTTCACGTTATGCAGATCTTTCCAGGAGAGATACCCAAGTTTATGTTGCCTGATCTTTAAGTGTTAACTATTTAAATGTAAACATAAATTAATTGAAAGTAACTAAAATTAAAGATGCAGTGCTCCGTCACGCTAGAATCATTTCCAGTGCTCAGTAGCCACCTATGTCTAGTGGCTGCTGTATTGAACAGTACAGATAATAAAATTTCCATAATCTCAGAAAGCTGTGTAAAGTAAAAGAAATCAGTTCTTAGCTGCTGCATAGTATTTCATAGTCTTGATATGCCGTATTTTAGCTATTCTTTTCTGATGGGCATTTAAGTTGTTTGCAGTGTTTTGCTTTTATAAGTGGTACCGCAGTGAGCATCTAACTGCCCTTTCAAGCTCATTTATAAGCTTTCATCTAAGACGGGCTCTGAGGGTGGACTTGCTAGACTGAAGCGAGTGCACCTCTTAAATGTTGGTGGATGCCGGCCAGTCACCCTCTAAGAGGCTGCACTCATTTGCCCTCCCACCCGCAGTGAATGAGGGTGCTGAACCTTTATCCGCATCTTCTCCAGCACTTGACCATATCAGTCTTTTTAGTTTTTGCCAGTCCGCTGGCTGAAAAAGGACATCTAGTTTTAATTTGCATTTATTTAATTACTGGCAGGTTAAACATCTTTTTATATGGTCATTGGCCATTTGTGTTTCTATCATGCCTTATTTCATGGTGATTTAACATACCGCAGTCCCAGAATCCCTTTTTCTGCTCTGGAAAACAAATGGGTAAAATGTACAAGTCTTGTCACAGACTCCCTGAAGAACTTAACCGTGTAAGTAAGTTACAAAGACATAGGCTAGTTTGAAGCCTAGCTCCTGCAACTCGACTTCCACCTAGCCTATTGGCATTGCTCGTACTTTCCCTGAGCCCCACTTTGTGATCTGGGAAGCTCACAAAGCCCTTCTTTGAACAGGCTTTGTGCTAACTTCTTTGGTGTGATTCTAGGCCAGGCAAGCTGTTAGAGTCCTGAATAAGTCATGAAGCGTGGAGATATGCGTGCAGTTCCACATACACATTCTCAGGCAGGGGGCTTGGAAACTTGCCCCCTTTAGCCAGGTTTGGCTGTGAGGAAATTCACAGGCTTTTCAGTAAAGGTGAGTGGCTTTATTTGTAAAGATCCTCATGACCACCTGCGCTGGCAAGCCAGAGGATAAAAGAACATTGAGGTAACCGTGAGAGGCAGTGATAGATGAGGCTGCCTGTGCATGTCCCTGCTTCTGGACAGTAAGTGCAGGCGTCTGCTGAAAGCAGTCCATAGGAGCCTTTATGCCCAGCATGGTGTGAGGGTCCAGGGATGAAGCACCAACCCCTGTGCCCCAAAAGCTTCCTTCACCTTTTCCTTCAGTTCTGAAATTCCATCGTCCTTGGAGAACCTTAGAGGCTCTCTGGCTTTTGCTTGTCCTTGCTCTTCTCTTACATGTGGGGGTGACAGAAGGGCTAAATAGGGGCAGAACTGCAAACTGACAGGTAAAAGTATGCCAGATAGACCGCTGGAGGAGAGGGGAGAGAGTTGATTTCATTCCAACGCTCCTCCTTTACCTGTTCCCAGCATCCTGCTTGGGGACCTCCGCTCCTGAGATAATCCTGTTAGCTTACATACACACACACACACACATACACACAGTCTCACACTCTGGGTTCAATACCATGTCTGTTTTAGGACACTTGTGCTTTGGGGTGGAGCTAAGCATCAAGCCCTTTCCTTATTTATCAGCCTTGAGGATGTGCGTTGGTGTTGGAAGGATGGAGAGAGTATGAGAATGTGAGCTCCCTTAGGAGGGAGGCTTCAGACATCTGTTGTCACAGCTGTTGGGCAGCATTGATCAGGGAGTTTAATGTGACTGGGTCTTTTTTCACTCATCATCCATGTGCTGAGAAACTGTGAAGATACACCAAGGGCATATAGTCTACTTGCTGAATCAGGCAAGTCCCTAAGTATCACACATGCAAGAATTTTTCCACGGGAGGATGGCTGGGTGCCTTGAGGGGAGATGGGGTGTGAAGCCTTTGTTTTTTTAAGTCTGTGGGGAGTGATCAAAGCTACATTCTCCCATGACAATTTAAAAATTAAAAAAAAAAGTTTGATGTTTAAACAACTCTATTAAAAGGTGCCCACAAATTAATATCCAAAATATGTAAAGGACTTATACAAGTCAATTCCAAAAAATCCTCCAAGATCCCAGAGAACAAAAAACATTTAAAAATGGGCAGAGGACCCTAATAGACATTTTGCCAAAGACCTACAGATGGCCAATAGGCACATGAAAAGATGATCAACATCACTTATATTAGGGCAATGCAAATCAAAACCACAATGAGGGGGCACCTGGGTGGCTCAGTGGGTTAAGCCTCTGCCTTTGGCTCAGGTCATGATCTCAGGGTCCTGGGATTGAGCCCCAAGTTAGGCACTCTGCTCAGCAGGGAGCCTGCTTCCCCTTCTCTCTGCCTGCCTCTCTGCCTACTTGTGATCTCTTTCTCTCTGTCAAATAAATAAATAAAATCTTGGGAAAAAAAAAAACAAAATGAGATTACCTTACACCTGTCAGAATGGCTAAAATAAAAAAGACAAGAAATAAATGTTGGTGAAGATGTGGAGAAGGAGGGCCCTCGTGTACTGTTTGGCGGGTGTGTAAATTGGTGCATCCACTCTGGAAAACAGCATGGAAAGTCCTCAAAAAATTAGAAATACCATATGATCCAACCATTCCTATACTGGGTATTTAGGCAAAGGAAATGAAAATACTAATTTGAAAAGATACATGCACCCCTATGTTTACTGAAGCATATTTACAATAGCCAAGAAATGGAAGCAACCTAAGTGTCCACTGATAGACACATTTTTATGAGAAGATGTGTTATACACACACAATAGGATGTTAGGCAGTTATAAAAAAGATGAGCTCATGCCATTAGCAAGAACATGGATGGAGGGTATTATGCTAAGTGAAAGAAGTCAGACTGAGAAAGACAAATACCATATTATTTCAGTCACGTGGGATCTAATAAACAAAAGACTAGACAAAAAAGAATCAGACCTCTAAGCACAGAGAACAAACTGATGGTTGCCACAGGGAAGGGGGTTGGAGGTAATGCACAAAACAGGTGAAGAAGAGTGGGAGGTACAGGCTTCCAGTTATAGAATGAGTAAATTGTGGGAATAAAAGCCACAGCACAGGGAATATAATAGTAATTGCCTTAGCACTGTATCATGACATATAGTAGCTACAGTTGTGGTGAGCATAGTGTAAGGGTTAGAGAAGTTGAATCACTATGTTGTACACCTGAAACTAATGTAACATTGTGTGTCGATTATACTCAGTAAAATGCCCAGAGTCCCTTAATCATGATTAAACCTTCTCACTGCTTTCTGGGACCTGTCCCCATCTGATTTTGTTTGTGACTTGTGAGAGTGTGCATAAGTTTTATCACATAATTCACATACCATAAGATTCACCCTTTTAAAATCTACAATTCGGGGGGTTTTAGAATATTCAGAGTTGGACAACTATTGCCACAACCAATTTTATAACATTGTCATCATCCCTGAAAAAAACCCCTCTCTTTATTAACAGTCCCTCCTCATCCACATCCCCAACTGCCCAAGGTTGGCCTTGCTCTAGCCAACCATTTTCTGTTTTGTGTTTCTTTGGATTTACCTCTTCTGGACATTTTATGTAAGTGAAATCATATAAATGTGGCCTCTGTGTCTAGCTTCTTTCACACGGCATAAACATTTTCAGGGTTGATCCATGTTGTAACACGTATCGGTACTTCATTTCTTTTTCTTGCCAAGGATTCATTGCCCATTGTGCTTTTAAATGAACCTCAAATCCCAGGATTCAGCTTTGTCTTTTCAAAGATCCTCTTTATATTCTGGGGATGGTGTAACCGCTAGTCTTTGCCTTCTCTTTCCTTCTGCCGTGGGTGCCTGAAACAGTCTGGCTTTTTTTTTTTTTTAATCATGGTAAAATGTGCATAACATAAAGCTTCTTACCTTAGCCATTTTTAATGTACAGGTGAGTAGTGTTAAGTACGTTAAGATGGTGCAGCCAATTTGCAGAACTTTCTTCATCTTGCAAAACTGGAACTCTGTACCCATTAAGCAATACTCCTCATTCCCCTCTCCACCCCAGCCTCTGCTAACCACTCTTCTGTCTCTGACTTTGATTGCTGTAGATACTTTGGAAGTGTACAGTATTTAAGGCATCTATTTTTAAATTAGGGGGAGCTAGGCAAGGTGAATCACTGAAACCTCCTCTGAACTTCTCCCCTAGATCTTGGGTGTCTTCCATATGTGTGTTTCCCTGTGAAGCTCTGAGGCAGGCTTGGCTCTAGCCCTGGTGGGCTTTCCAAAGGGGTTGCTGCCCCCCAGGGTGAGGGGCTATGTCTGAAATGACAGCTTAAGTCTGAATGAGAAACTTCTGGTGAGGTGCCAAGAAGGAAGTGAACCACCACCTTGTCTTTCTCAGGAGAAATCGCAGATACAGAAGGATCTCTGGAGGATTGAAGATGTCATCGCAGGCCTGAGTGCAAATAAAGAGAACTTTAGAATCCTGGTGGAATCGGTCAAAAATCCAGGTGAGTGGGCCATCTTCCTGGGGGTGGGGGGTTGGAGGCCAACGTCCACATGCATGGGCTGTCCCTTGGGGAGGTCAGGTCTTTATGGCAAAGTCACTCCCCTCGTCCTCCAAGGAAGAGGGTCTTTGTTCTATCTCATCCTGTTTCCCTCCTTGCTCCTTAGAGAGAAAAACGGTGCCTTTGTTTCCTCACCCGCCTGTGCCTTCACTCTCAACTTCTGAGAGCAAGCCACCCCCACAGCTCAGCCCTCCTACCAGCCCCGTGCGGACCCCTCTGGAGGTCCGACTCTTCCCCCAGCTGCAAACCTATGTGCCGTACCGACCTCATCCACCCCAGCTGAGGAAAGTGACGTCCCCTCTTCAGTCACCAACCAAGGCAAAGCCCAAAGTTGTAAGTATCGATGACCAGGAGTTGAGCACCATTGTTTTCTCTCTGGGAGATGATTGTCTCTCTCTGTCCTTAGGTCAGCTTCTGTTGGAAGAGAAGCTTTTGGGGAAACCCGGGAAGATGGAGTCAGCCAGAGTCCCGAGCTAGGAACAGTTAAAGAGTGGTGGAGCCGACCATCGTGCTCCCAGAACTGGAAGGGCCCTGAGAGAGGTGCTAGCCCAGTCTTCCCGTTTTACATTTGGGAAAACGGAGGCCCAGCAAGAGGAAATGACTGTGCTAAGTAGGATGGGGTTGTGATATGTACCACACAGAGACAGGTGGCTGCCCTGCGTGGACTCCATGCAAACCTGCGGTTACACAAGCTCGTGGGTGAGGGACTCCTCTCAGCAAAAGAGCATCTTTGTCTTCCCTGGCAGCTGAGCACTCTGCTGAGTTGTAGGATGCAGTTGATCTTCACAGTCCACAGACAGGAAGGTCTCTCTCCCATCCCACACACGAGAGAACTGAGGCCTGAAGGTGTTAGTATTGCTGAGAGTCTCCACATCTCCTATTTTTTGCCGTCTGCCTTCTAAGTGGACATTCAGCCCAGCTCCCCAGATCAGGTTTGTGGCCCCTGTGGTTGCCCGAGCCAGCACCTTGGCTTGCCTGACAGACAGATGGGTCAGGCTTTTGACAGAGTCTGGGAGCACAGGAAACTTTAAGAAAACAGAAGATATGGTCAGGAACTATGATGGCTCATGTCTCCAGTACCAGGCTGGGCTTGGCTGGAGAATACAAAGGATCTGATCCAAGTGACAGGGAAGCCATAGTAAGGGGGACCTTGGGATGGGGACCTCCAGGTTTTGCTTACAAAGGTTTAGAGGAGCTTTGCCTGGGTATGGGGTATGCCTAGGACCTCTGAGAATGTTAGTGTGCAGTGCTGGCTAAAACACACAAGTTCCCATCTCTTGGCCCTCACTGTCCGCCTGCTTCCAGCCATCATCCAGGGCTCAGAGCTGGAAGACATGTGCTGAACTGAGTCATTGTGAATTTCTTCACATTGATATCTCCTTCCTGATTTTATATCTAAGAGGCAGTAGGGTACCAGCCACAAAACAGGAGGTGGGGAATAGCAAAACACAGCAGGAATGGCTAGGGCAGACAGCTCCTGACTCAAGGCAAGATGCCTGCTAGCAGGATGAGGAGC
The DNA here is from genome assembly GCF_022355385.1 of Mustela nigripes. NCBI lineage: Eukaryota > Metazoa > Chordata > Mammalia > Carnivora > Mustelidae > Mustela > Mustela nigripes. The sequence goes on from NC_081557.1 coordinate 34,815,867, forward strand.
AGAGGGAAAAGGTGGTAGCCTGGGAGCTGGACTGCCTGGATTGCGGCTCTTGTTCTCTCACTGGGTCCTTGGGCAAGGGCTTCCTCAGTTTCCCCTCGTGCACCATAAGCAGCTTGGAATAATAGATGGTCACAGAGGCTCTTCACAGCTGAGTCCTCTGTGGCCCATCAGCAGGGACTTTTCAAGTTGGCTTGTCTTCTTTCCCTTTGCTCACCAGGTTTACTGTTTGTTACTGTTTGTTTCATGTTTCTATTTGTGAGACAATAATATCCTGTGGTTGACATAAAACACGAATATATAATTTAACAAATAATAAAGAGATCACCCATTTATACCAACAAGAAAACCAAGAAAATAGAACTTTGTCAGGAACTAGAGACCTCAGGCCCATTAGTCCTTTTCTGCCAGAAGTTAACCATTATCACTATCTTGACTTTTTGACTTTTTGGATAATTTCCTTCTTTTTTTTTTTTTTTTTAAGTTTTGCTACCTGTGTCTAAACTTGAGTTTTGCCCACATGCGGTGCTGTATTCTTCCGTATCTTGCACTTGTCTGCAACATTATTTTTGGGACACTTATCCACATTGTTACATGTAGCTATAGTTCTTTCATTTTTTGTTTGGCTTATTTTCTTGAATTTAAGGTCACTTAGTTTTCTATTAGATAATATTCTCCAAGGGCACAAAATCAAAAGATACCAAAAAGTATATAACAAAATGCCTCCTCCCGCTCTCCATCTCCAGACATTCTTTTCCCTTCAATCAAAGCAGTTTTTGTGTTTGTGTCCATGTTTTGTGTTTATCTTTCTGGGGAACTTTTTAGAGATTGGTGATTCCAAGACATTGTCAGGGTTGGAAGCCGCTGATGCCCAGAGAGCGTGTGGGTATCTGGGACAGGAGGCTTAACTTTCACACAATAGTGAGCTGTGTCACTTTACGAGAATGCTGATAAACCTTCCTAGCACAAGCTTCAGGACCCTTTCCTGACCTTTCCAGAATCCTGAAAAACAAAGCAAAATTAAACTAAGGAAGGGGGGTGGTTAGGAAGGATGGTCCCTGATTCCAGGAGTGGGTGTTCGTGGCAGTCAGGGGCCAGACTGTTGGTCTGTGTAGAAGTCACAGCCCTCAGAGAACATTTATTAGGGGGTGGGGTGAGTTTCAAGGAAAATAGTTATATTCATCACCGCCCAGTGAGTGGGCTGCCAGGAAGGCAGTGAGTCACCCAGTGCTGACTGCTTATTCAGTCCCCGAGTCAGGAAGGAGGAAAGAGTTTGTAACCACGCACATTTCTGATAGAAAGGGCATGGACAGGGGATGTAGACTGTCCTTGCTCATACAGCAACCTGTTGAAGGATGCAGAGACCATGCAGGGACAGTGAGCCAGCTCAGTTTGAGAACTCTGGAGGGGGGGTAGGTATTTGTTCTCCAGGTGGTGGTGGTGGTGGGTTGCTGTCATCGACATACAGATAAGCACAGAGTTACCAGCCTAGAGCCCCCTCCCCACCTTGGGATGCTTCGTGGAAGTGGAGTAAGACCACAGACCCAGGAGACCGGATTTTGTATAGGAAACGCTTTGAAAAAATGGAAAACAAGTGAATTGAAGGGAAGAATAGTATTAGAACAGAGGCATCCCCCTTCTCCGCAGCTCATCTGGGGGAAGTGTTGGCATCCCTGGGCTGTAGTGGTCCTACTCTGTAGGCCTGAAGTGGCCCACTCCAGTCTGGTGGGCCACCACCTCAGTGACGCCACGTCTTCCCTCCAGCTCCCTCTCATTGGTACTGATTCTGGTTCTTTCTCTGAGCAGGAAGACGAGGCACCTCCCAGACCCCCACTCCCTGAGCTCTACAGTCCAGAGGACCAGCCCCCGGCAGTGCCACCTCTGCCAAAGGAGGCCACTATCATTCGGCACACGTCAGTGCGGGGTCTGAAACGGCAGTCGGATGAGAGAAAGCGAGACCGGGAGCAGGGGCAGTGTGTGAATGGGGACTCAAGGGTGAGCAGGAGGGACCTCTGGGGCTGCCCCGATGTGTGTGAGGGGAGGGGAGGTGGCATGACACTGGGCAGGTACGACAGCCTCAGACTCTGCCCACAGGTGGAGCTCCGGTCATACGTTAGTGAGCCTGAGCTGGCGACTTTCAGTGGGGACATGGCCCAGCCCTCCCTGGGACTCGTGGGCCCTGACAGCAGGTACCAGACACTGCCAGGCAGAGGTAAGGCAAACCTGTTCGTGGAGGCTTTCTGGGAAACCCCACTACGGCCGTAACTACTGCTCCCCAGTCGCTCGCCCCGTACCTTGCACCCGTCTGCCTGCAGCTGGGGGCCTCAGCAGCTGTCACGGAGACTCTGGGCCGCAGGGAGGGCCTGTCCTTCCTTCCTCTGGCCTCCATCCTGATTCTCTTTCTCTTTTATCACATCTGCCCCTGGAAATAATGATAATAACAGTTACTTTAAAGCCCAGCACCGTTTCAAGCACTCTATATTCACCTCGTTAATATTTTTAATAATCCTAGGAAGGGAGTGCTATTATTATCATTCCCACTGTAGAGATAAGAGAACTAAGACTCAGAGGAATTAACTAACTTGCCAAATGGCCAACAGGTGATGGAGTTAGAATACAGTCCCAGTGTTCTGACTCCAGAGCCTCTGACCCTACAGGCTGGGATGCTGGGTGACTGCCATCAGTTTCGCCATCTCAGGCTTTCCGGGGGGGGGTTTGGCTGTCCTGTATCACTCAAAGACTCCATGAGTACCTTCTATAAACAAACACACTTTCCTTCTCCTTGTCCTCCCCTATCCCTTCCAGATGGGGATAGGAGCAGACTTAGGCCCTTAGACTTACTCATGCCCTCTTGGTCCCCACAGCCAGACCCTCTTCTCAGAAATCCTCTTAAAGGGAAGTCTCCTGACCTTTTTGCACCTGGGTCTCCTGGAATCTCTGAGCAGGCTGACCACACTCCTGCATCTGTTCCTCCCCTGATCCTCCTGTCTGCTCCCTAAAGTGGGTGGCCAGTGCTTTCCCCACTGGCCAGGTGCAGAAGCAGAAGGAGCCACAGCTGTGGTTCTGGCACCTGCAGGGTTAGAGGCCTAGGCACGCTATGGCCTGAGCTGATCCCTGGAGGGTGTAGGCTCTGGATTTTGCTGAAGGGGGCCACAGCAATCCTTGGCACTGTGCCCAGGGACACTTCCCTTAATTCGTTATGGCATAGGTGTATATCAACGGCAGTATTAGTGGCATTTGGGGCAGGACAGTTCTTTGTTGCTCAGGATTCTCTTTGCATTTCAGGGCATTTATTGTCCTTTCCCCTATGTGCCAAATGCTAGTGGCGTCCTTAGTGGGAGTGATGCCCATTTCCAGATGTCAGGAACCGCCCCTGATAAGAATTGGAGTTGGCAGAGAAAGCACAGGCAGTGGCATCAGCCAGCGAGGGTGAGATGGTTTCTCTAAGCCGTAGGACCGACCCAGATGTGGGAAGCACAGAGTCAATGATATTCCTACCAAGTGACTTTGGACAAGTTCCTTGACCTCTCTGAGCCTTAGGCTATGCATCTCTGCAATGGTCAGGTAATGCTTACATGGTAAGCCCAGTGGAACAAAATCTATATAAAACACCAAGCACAGTGTCTGCCTGTTCCATAGTTAAGTGCTTAATAAGTACTTGGTGCTTCTGCTTTCCCTTCAATCATTTATTCCTTCAGTCATTCAGTCAGTCGGTCAGGCAGGCATCGTTAAATTTGCAGGCTATTTGGTTAGGTGTGTTGGCACTGTGGTCAGTGTAGTAACCAATGCATGTACTGAAGGATAGAGAGGACAGTAAATTCTGCCTGGGGCATTTGAGAAGGCTTCACATAGGCAGGGCGTCTAGGTTGGGTCATGCAGGATGCACAGGAGTGCACCAGGAAGAAAGGAGGAGGAAGGGCATTCCTTCCTCTTCATCCTTTCTACCTGCCAAGCAGCCCAGGTCTTCTGCATGTGAAGGAAGACTAGGGTGGTCTGTAGATCTCCAGGGACGCTGTACCCCACTGGGGACAAAGAGCCCCCCTGGGCTGGCCCCTCCTCCTCTACCGGGCCTTACTCTTCTAGGCCTTGGGGAGGAAGAGGAATTGGATTGTTGGCTAGGTCCTCTTGGTCCCCTCTCAGGAGTGGGAGGTGATTTGGGAGGGGCTGGTGGCCTGTCTACCCCATCATAAATACACTTGCACTTCTCTTTCCTCATTAAGGGCTCTCAGGGTCCACGTCAAGGCTCCAGCAGTCATCCACCATTGCTCCCTACGTCACGCTCCGGAGGGGTCTAAATGCCGAAAGCAGCAAGGTGACCTTCCCTGTGAGTGGCCTTGGGAGGCAAGGGCTATGAGGTGGATGGTGACTGGCAATCCTGGGAGCCCCAGGGATGGCCTTTGAGGTGGCCTCAGCCCCTCCTGAGCTCAGGGTCCCTGTGACCATGTGCTCAGTGATATCTTTCTCACTGCCCACCTAGAAGGGCATCATCTGGCTCTCTTTCTTTCTTGAGGACCACCCATTGCCTTTCTCTCCAGCCTTTTAGGCTCACAGGAGGGTACCCAGAATGTCTGTACCCTGAGTTCTGGCCCCATCACATGCTACATGTGTGTCCAGCTGGACAGGCCTGGGCCTCAGTGTCTGCATCTGCAGAATGGGGTCCTCTCCAGAAAGCCGGAGTATGCTTAGAGGAGTGTGTGTGTGTGTATGTGTATGTGTGTATATGAGAGAGAGAGAGAGAGTGACAGAGCATGTGACACACAGAGAGAGAAAGAAAGGACAGGAATGATGGCTGCCCTCTGAGGCCCAGCCTAGCTGCCCTGTCTCTCACCCTCCTGCTCCTCAGAGACCCAAGAGTGCCTTGGAGCGCCTGTACTCAGGGGATCACCAGCGGGGTCAGATGAGCGCGGAGGAGCAGCTGGAGCGCATGAAGCGGCACCAGAAGGCCCTGGTCCGGGAGCGCAAGAGGACGCTGAGCCAAGGAGAGAGGACGGGTCTGCCCTCGTCCCGCTACCTCAGCCAGCCTCTCCCTGGAGACCGCGGCTCAGTATGTTAGGAGGGTCCAGGCAGGTGGGGCTGGGACGGGGAGCAGAGCTTCCCAGAGTTCCCCAAACACAACGAATATCACACCCTGGAGAGAGCAGGCCTTCGACCGAGATGGTTCAGAGAACACCCCATAGGCTGTGTGTCCACAACGTGGGCCGCAGCTCTGACCTGATCAGAGGGTGATCCGGACTCAGAGAAGGAGTGAGGATGTCACAGCAGGAGCCTAGGAGCCAGAGCAAGTGCCCCAAGTTTGTTCTCCAAGCTGAACTTGAGAGAGGACTTTGTAACCCTCGGAGTCTCAGCTGGATCAAGGACTTGGAGATAGAAAGTTCAGGAATGGAGGAGGAAGATGGTGATATGATTGGTGAGGAGGAACGCAAGCCAGCCAGCCTCCCAGACCCCTCAGTGATGCCCCGCAAAGGAGCTGAGCACAGTGTTGGGCCCCACAGCCCTGATGGCTGGCGGGTCTCCCCCAGCTTCTGGTGCTGGCAGGCCTCATGGTACCCCCTGGAGAGCGGGGGGTGGGGGGTACATGTGCTGCCCCCTGGTGTGCTTCCTGGCGCTGCACCCTGCCCACAGTCCCCCTCTGTCCCTTTGGGAAACATTCCATCAGACTATTCTGTTTCCCTAGCCCTCTAGCCAGACTGCTGTTTCCCTAATTCATCGCACAAGCTCTTTTGCTTTTAGTGTTACCGCTCATTGCCTCTCTAATCCTGCCTGATTGTGTTTACAGAAGCTTCTAATTTGCATTAAACATTCTCTAACTGGCCTGTGCTCTTTGTTACCAGGCTTGTAATAGAAGCTCTCATCTCCATAACCTGGCTAGCATTCCCATGTGTGACTCACCTTTCTCCTGTGCCCTTGATGCAGGCCTACTGACTTGAAATTCACTTAACCCAGAAGCCGCCCCACAGGGCTAAGCCAACCAGCTGCCTGAGGGCCGTGATCATGGGCAGAGTTCTGGGCATTACGAGTTGATCAAAGTCCATGCCTTACACCCGGACGGTAGACACAGGCTTCAGAGACTGCACGTTTAAATAAATACTACCAATCTAAAGTGGTTCAATTTTAATTCCTCCAGTCCTTTTGCACAGTTTCTTATGGAAAACCTTTTGTGTTTCTCGTATTTAGTAATTTGAATGGATGCCAAGATATATTATGTTCTGAATTCAGAGGGGCTCTCTGCAGCTATTAGCACAGACACCAAAGGGGTAAGACCCAGCACACTCATATCCTGAAAAGCTGCAAAGCCGGTAACTTTTAAACTTTACAAGCAAATGTCATTTGGGGTAACACTGACCTTTTACAACCTGATGTCTCAAATGTAGAAAGATTATCTAGAAATCGTAACTTGAGTATCTTGTAATTTTTCTCTTAAAAAAGACTTGTGTGAGTCTCTGCATCAACGCCAATAAACGTGTTGCTTAATGACAATGGATTGGCGTGGTTCTTCCCCAGGATACATCACAGAGTCTAGTGACCTTTTCCTGTTTGTGGAAACAATCAGGCTGGGTTTCAATGAGGACTTGTCTATTTGGGGCACTTGTGAGCATGTAAAAAAATGTGCATTTTCTTTGTGAATCATTAAATTAATTTTTCATCCTTAAAACTTCAAATGCCTAATCCTTTCATGCTGTAATTGGAAATCATCACCTAAGAGCAATCCCACTGGCTTGGAGTCAGTATTGAGAGCTTGTGCATGAATGGGTGAAATGTGCCAATATGGCCATGGGTTTGGGGCTTTGGGGGTCCAGGAGGGGGCACCAAAGACAATCATCACTTGGGGCTCTGTGAGATATATGGAGTGGGATGGAGGAGGTCTGCTGGTATGGAGAAGCCTCTGCTTGGTTTCTACTCAAGAAAAGAGAGGCTTTGAGGCTGTTCCCTCCTCTCAGCAACCTGCTCAGTGTCAGAGGCCTGTGAGGACGTAGGCCATAGATGATTTGAAAGGCCCCTACAGAGTTGCAGAGTTGCGTTTGGGTCTTAAAATGGCCAGTTTAGTTTTTCCCTCTGTGAAGGGATGCTTGTACCAAGTAACTTAGTTACTTAGTACCTAAGTACCTAACTTAGTACCTAACTAAGTTACTTAGTACCTAGCTGGCACTAATGAAGAACCTGGGAAATGTTGTGTTTGATTCAGCATTTCAGTTGTACGTAGTTTCATTGTTTTTCTAACTTAAAGTGTCTGCCCCCAAATAGATGCCTGGGTAAGAAGCAGATTAGCTGCCTCCCTATGCCCAAGCCATCACTGCTTGGACCTTCCCTACTCTATTGTGGATGCAGTACCCCCCACCCCAAATGTATCCTCTTGGGACCATCCATTAGAGAAGGTCTTGGCTATTGGTATGTGCTTACCAGGGCCTCAAAGGACTTGTTTTTTCCATCACTTCTGAGCTGAGTTCTATGGTTTCTGAACTAGAAAGGCTTCCACAAGCTATAAGGCAGCTTCTCTGGAGCTCCGTCCCTGGGTCTGTTTTGGGGTCACCCTCTTAGACTGAGAAACTTCCTGTATCTGGGGACCATTGTGAGTCTGAAGTCATGGGTCTTAGAAGTGGGCTCTAGAGGTACATGGGTGAATCCTCTGGGGGCCCAGATGAGAGAGAAATCAGCAGCCTGGCATCAGGCCATATAAATGAGGCAGAGGCCTCATTCTCCATTACATGGGGTTACAGCAACCCACAGGGACCACCCATGTCCTACAACCACTGTCTTGACTTGGAGGTGAGGTTGAGGGGCTCATGGTCACACAGCTTTTCCCCAGTGGGTCACAGGCTCCCTTCCCAAGGACCCCAGTACCTGCAAGCCCCACCCAAAAGGGGACAAGCCTGGCTCTTGTAGCAGTCACGATGTGACTACATTTAACCTTCTTGTTCTGTTGCCAGTGGAAGCGTGAGCAGGACTTTGACCTGCAGTTGCTGGAACGGGCCATGCAAGGGGAGAGAAAGGACAAGGAGGAAAATGGCTGGTTGAAAGTGCAGGCCATGCCTGTCACTGAGTTGGACCTGGAACCTCAAGATTATGACTTGGACATCAGCAGAGAGGTGAGGGCAGGGGCTTCCTTTGTGTCCCCCACCCCCAGGAGAAACAGCCTTTGGCTTGTGGCCTGACCACCCCACCCAGTGGCACTGCGGGCAGGTGTTGTCCTGAATGGGGACAAGGCTCAGTGTCAGTGTGGCCAGGAGAATGCATGAATAGCAGCTCGAGGCAAAAAAAGGACCCAAGGCATTTTTTAAAAAAAAGATATTTTATTTATTTTTGTGACAGAGTGAGAGAGAGAAGGGAGAGAGAGAGAGGGAGGATAAGCAGAGGGCAAAGTACACTCCCTGCTTCACAGGGAACTAGATATGAGACTCGATCCCAGCACCCTGGGGTCATGACCTGAGCTGAAGGCAGATGCTTAACTGACTGAGCCACCCAAATGCCACCCAAATGCCCCAGAGCTAAGGCCTTTTTTTTTTTTTTTAAATATTTTATTTATTTATTTGACAGAGATCACAAGTAGGCAGAGAGACAGGCAGAGAGAGAGGAGGAAGCAGATTCCCTGCTGAGCAGAGAGCCCGATGCGGGGCTCGATCCCAGGACGCTCGGATCATGACCTGAGCCGAAGGCAGAGGCTTTAACCCACTGAGCCACACAGGTGCCCTGAGCTAAGGCCTTTTGATGAAGATTCAGACCCATCCATCTCTCTCTTTCAACAGTTGAGGGCAAGTCACTTAATTTCTCTGAGCCTTGGTTTCCCCCGACAGTAAAGTGGGGTGTGGTAGGGGTAAGCTGACTCAGCACATTGCCTGGAGGATTAGTAGTGGTCAGAAAACCATGAGCATGGTGCCTGGCACATAGTAGGTACACAGGTAGCTGTAACCAGTAGGTAACCAGGTAGCTGTGGTTATTGGGATATGCTCTCTGGAAAACTAGGAGTTGGCCAGTCAGGGCAACTGATTGGGCCAGTTATCGGCTAACTTGGGCAATTAGACTTGGTGAGGAGAGGGTGGGTGTGGAGGGGAGCAGGTTTGAAAAATCACAGGTAAAATTTCCAGCCCTAGCAGAGCCTAGACCTGCGTCCTAGTTCTAGTCTGAGTTCTTCTAGTGCCCTCTGGTGGCACAAATGCATCATGACTGGCCAGGCCTGGAAAAGCAAGTAACTCCTGGGTCTTCTGTCATTGAGGAATGTGTCTTACCCAAGGGAAGAGCAAGGAATTAAAGTGGGACAGATTCAGGGTCTTCATGACATGGGGAGGTCTCCTGTGGCCTATACTGTGCTGTTTGTAAGCTCTGGAGAACAGTGCCTATGGCTGTTTGGTTCACTTCTGGGCTCTTAGTGCCCAGCATAGAACCTGGCGCATAGTAGGTGCTCTGTCAGTGTTTTCCGGGTGACAGCTCTGTTGAATGAAGTACACAGGGGCCTGCAGATACCCCACAAATATTTATAAGAGGACTTGGCATGCCCTGAAACTGCATGAGAGGAAGTGTTCTCACCACTTGAAGGCTAGATTTAGTAAATTGACATCTGTGGAGTTGCCGAGTTCTGGGGCCAGCTGGGGCTCCAGAGGTTAAGGAAGCCGGTCCCCCGCCCTTAGACTTTCTCCCTTTGGCACCTCTGCAACAACCGAAGGTCTGTGCTTTCTCACATTCTCCCAAGAAGCTTCTCCCTGCTGCCTTGGCAATGCAAGTATGCTTCGTGGTGTTCTGATTGGCCTGCCAGCCAGGGGAAAAAGTCCTTTCTTATCTCTAACCTAAATCCCTCCTACTACAATGTAATCTACTTCCTTCCTCTGGATCTGCCCTCATTGGAAATAACAGAGAAGAGCTTATTTCTTGCCATCTTTCACCAGACTGAAAGGTCTGCATGGGTTTAAATTCAAGTCCAGATCTGTCCTGGGATTGGATTTAGCTTGTTTTTAGAAACTTCAACCAACCTCATTTTAATGTGCTTTTGTAGTTCAAGGAGGAAGAAATTCCCTGGGGCGTGCAAAAGTTGCCTTTATCATTCTGAGTCTAAGTAGGGTGTCACCAGGCTGAGGTTGCTGCTGGGCTCACGTCAGAGACTGGTGGCGGGGAGCTGGAGATGTTGTCCTCTTGTGACCAGTGGATACTGCGTGGCTGCTTACTGTCTAGAGCAGAGGAGCTTCTGAGGGACAGAAAGCATGATCACTTCCTTTCATCCACCCACCCAACCACGCATTCCTCTACATAACCATCTTCCCATCCGAGGAGTGTTTGCTGAAGGGCTATTGGCTGTCAGGTCCCTGCACTTGACAGCAGAGACACAAACAGAAAACAGGACGGGATACCAGGGGTGGGGTGGGGAGGGGCAGGGAAGACTTCTGGAAGTGAGGTCCGAAGGGTCAGAAGGAGGGAAGCGAACGGAAGAGCATCCCATGTGGAGGAGAGTGCGGGGGCAGAGGCTGCACGGTGGATCCGTGTGGCTGTGGAGGTTGGCAGGGCTCAGCTCCTATCGAAGGCGGCATTAAGGATAATCATTTTATCCTGAGGGCTTCTGGTCTCGCCCTCTTGCCTTTCCCCACCGTCCCTTGGCCCGAAGGAGGTTGTCTGGTGTGGTGGAAAGAACACAGTTCTGATCCCGACTCCACAGTGGACAGCCCTTGATCTTGGCACATGACGTAGCTCCAGTGGGCTCCATGTGCTGCCTTGTGCTGGGGGACAGGGCGAGGAGCAAGTTCTAAGCCCAGTATCTGAGCCCCGCAGCCGCCGCTGCCTGGTCCTTTCCTCAGCTGGCCAAACCAGAGAAGGTCTCCATCCCTGAGCGTTACGTGGAGCTGGACCCTGAGGAGCCGCCCAGCCTTGAGGAGCTGCAGGCGCGGTATCGCAAAGCTGAGAAGATCCGCAACATCCTTGCTCGTTCCAGGTCAGCGCTTACGATGCTCGAGGCAAAAAAAGGACAGCCTGCTAGGCCGACCCCGGGGGTGTCTCTACTACCAGGGACCTAGGCTGGGCTGACTAGGGTGTGTGTTTTGTCAGGTCTCTGACTCACGCAAGCCCTATTTATTGCAAAGGGCAGGCTGGCTCTCAGAATGGCACCAGCCAGTCCGTGAGGAGGCTTGCCAGGTCATCTGAAATACGCCATAGAGGGCTGCCCTGGTCCTTTGCCCCTAGATCTGTGTCTTCTGATGCTGGCCAGTATAGGGAATGGAGCCAAGTGTGACAGTGAGGTGGACACAGCTGGACATCAACCCCAAGGTGGGTGGTCTTGTGTTGGGGCCTATGTTTCCTCACACAGATCCCTAGACCAGAGCCAGGGGCTCAGCCGGAGGCCTTGCCCACTTCCCAGGAGGCCAGGACGGTTGGCTTTCCTATCCTGCCCCTGAGCTTCAGAAACCTAAATGTGGTATTGGAGGGCCTCTCTTTCAGAGTTGGGTTAGCCTTTTCATGTGAGGATTTAATAGGAATGCAGAGCTGGAACTCTCTTCTTAAGGCCGTGATCCCCCAGAGGAGGAACAAAGCTGCGGCTGGGTGTTTGGGAGAAGCACATACGCCTTTGTCTAGGGAGAGAGCACTCTGTGTTTATCCGATGCTCCTTAAAGGGGCGAGAGCCTCTAGGCCATGGAGACCCTCCTCTCCTGGGGCAGATGCCGGGGTGGGGAGGGCCCATAGCCTGCTTTCTGGCCCTCCTGCAGCATGTGCAACCTGCAGCCGCCATCGGGCCAGGATCGGAACAGCGCGGCTGACCTGGACTTGCAGCTGCAGGAGCAGGAACGCATCATCAACATCTCCTACGCGCTGGCCTCCGAGGCCTCCCAGCGCAGCAAGCAGGTGGCAGGTGAGGCCTAGGGTGCCAGCCTCCAGCTCTGCTTGGGCTCAGAGCCCAGCATGGCCTGTCAGGGAGTGTGCGGAAAGCCAGCTGTCAGGCGTGGTAATTGCGGGCGAGCGCGGCATGTCTTCCGGTCCCATCAGCACTCCAGGGAGGTGAGCTGCGGCGGGGTGGGGGGTGGGACAATTGAGGTTCAGGAGTGTCCGAGGCTAGAGGTCCAGGAGAGGGTGTCTCGAGCTCCTCCTTAAATCTGGGTGTGGTGCTGCTCTTCAGCTTTCTCTGAGAATGTGGGTTAAGAATAGGTTTTTCAGGCCCCTGAGACAGGACCAAGGCTAAGGTTTGTGGCTTCACAAGAAGGGGGACAGGAAAGCATTGGTGTTTGGATTTCTTGCTTAGGCAAGACAAAGGGGAACCCTCGAGCCCTCCCTGGGCCCCCTGCTTTGGCCCCCAAATAAAAGCCACTGTTTGCTTTGTCAGAGTGGCCTCTGCCAGGACTTGGGAAGTGGGATTCTTTGCTGGCCAGTGGGGAAAAAACACCATGGGATGGGGAGGGGGTCTGTGTGCATGTGCACATATGTGTGTATGTATGTGTGTACAAGGCTTTCTCTCTTAGCCAGGAAACAGACTTGTGGCTCCTCCCTCCACCCACATCTCCGCTCCCCGTGTGTGCCCTCCGAGTTGACCCAGTGCTATTTGTCCCCCTGATATAGGGGCCACTGTGTGTCTGGGTAGCGCCCGTGGCCAGGTGTGCTCTAGGCCTTCCAGGGAGGGTGTGATTGTAGAGCCTGAAGTGCTGTCACAGTCCCCCAGCCCCCCAACCCTGGCCAAAGGTCTGGAAGTGATGAAGGGTGAGGCCTGCTGGGCCCAGAGGGGACTGGCCCTGGAAGTCTGGTCTGGGGAGGAGAGCTTGAACATCACTTCAAGAAGCCAGGGGAGTGACCTTGGACAAGAGGAAGGCTGTTTTCTGCCTCCCCATGTTGTGATCCTGCACAGAGTCCCTGCAGCCTCTGCTATCTTTGCTCCCTTGGAGACTGCTAAGTGGACTGAGAGGTAGTTGGTGTGGCTGGGGAGACAGTTGAAGACTCACCCAGAACCCTCCTCCCAGTGATCCTGGGGGCTCCCTGTGGGTCATTTTGACTCCTTTTCATGTTGAGCAGGGATACTGCCACGCCCCCACCATAGGTGTCCTCTTGTCTGGCCTGTGCTTGCCCTACCTACATGGAGCTCAGCTTCCTACGGCTGGCAGGCAAGCCTGCCAGGGCTCATGCAGCCTGAGGGCAGTTAGCAGGGCTTCCTGCCCCTTTCCACAAGTGGCCACCTTTGCTACAGCCTTTACTTGCTCTTGCTCCCTCTCTTTAGCTCAGAGGCAGTATCTGGGAACTGCAGGCCTGTCCTAACCAGCCACCCTCGGCCCCATGGGTATGCTGCCCATGCCGTTAGTGACAGGCAGTGTGGCCTGCGCTCCTCCAGCCCTGCCGAGCCTGGGGCATCTGGTGCTGCAGGAGCAGATGAGGAGCCTAACGCCCTGCTTAATTCCTGTGTGCCCGTCTAGCGCAGCAGCTGGCCCTCTTCCCGCCTAACGCCCCCCTGTCCTCCAGGACGGTGCCACCCTACCCCCCCTTAAGCAACGGACTCCACTACACCTTTGTCTAACACCTTCCAAGTAAGAGCCCTGCCTGGCCTGCCTCTCCTCTAGTGCTGAGCATGCCCCCCGCCCCGTTGCTGAGATGATTGCAGTGCCACCTGCTTCCTTCCTTCCCCTGGCAAAGCCGCCGCTGGGGAGACTGCCCTGGACTGGTGGGTTGGTGGGGGGATGGGTGGTTTTTAGGAGCTCAACTCTTAGTGGCTTCACTACAGTAGGGACTGGGTGATCCAGGCCCCCTGCTTCCCTGAAACAGAAGCGGGAGCTGTACCCCTTCTACCCAGCTCTGTTTCCTGCAGGGAGTCCAGTGCCCTGAGGAACAATGCAGGCCAGGCTGCCAGCTTGGGGGTGGAAGTTAGTCTCGGGCTCTCAGGGCTCTGGCCAGAGAATGTAAAAAGCTGGAAGACTAGAAAAATCCAGGAAACTGGGGCCCAGTGAGGAGATAGAGGCTCACTCCAGGCCAAATGGAATTGGTGTCAGAGCAAGGACTAGGACTGCTCTTTTCAGTACTTGAGCACCTTAGGAGGGGGAGAAGAAGGGAAGCTTTGGGGTGAGGCCACCAGGGCACCTTGGCATTCAGAGTGTTCTGGTACCACCCCTTGTGGGGCCTCCCCACGAGAGCATTTAGTGATGAGAGGCAGGGAGGGATTAGGCAAGGAGCACTGGAGCAGGAGCCAGGAGGCCCAGCTTCTGGACCAGTCTTGGGGTGAGGTTGTGGCCTGAGCCCAGTTGCCTCACCTGGACAAGGGACGGTCATACCAGAAGTCTCCGTGGTCCTCTCCCTGACATTCCATCTTGCCATCATTTTGTAGGGTTTCCTTCTCTTTCCTTTGTGTGTATTTCCAGGTAGCATGGTTGCATACTTGCTCTGTGCCAGGCATTGTGCTAAGCATCTCCTTTGATCCACACAGCCACCTTATGAAGACATTCGCTCCCCATTGTTTAGGGGAGGAAATGGAGCTCAGAGACCTTGAGGGACTTGCCCTAGGAGTTGAAGCTCTAAGTGTCAGAGCCAGGGTTTGAACCCCTATGGTGCGAGTTCAGAGCCTTTGTTCCCTATCACTACCGTGGACTCATCTGGGCACCCCCAGGAGCTCTAGGTGTTTGAGAAGGGAGGGACAGAGAGTGTGTGTATTGGGGGTGGGGTTTGTGATTTTCAGCAGGTGTCCCCCAGGCTGGTGCCCTGCCAGCCTGAAGGTAGAAGGAAGAGGTTGGCCGGCTTGGGCCAGGCCCTTGGAAAGTGTGCATTAGAGAAAGTGAGTGAAGAACCACAGAAAAATGCTCCAGCCACATCCTTTGTCAAGGTCACAGGGACTTGTTGGGGTCACAGTAGGGTGTGTGGATTTCTCCTGGAGATCTGAGTGTGGTGATGCCACATGTGACCCATGCCAGGCCACGAAGAGGCAGGGGTGAGGCCCTGTTCCTCCCGGCTTTTGACACCCCTATAGTAGTGAGATAGGCCTTTAATGCCTTGTTTTAGAGCACATCCACCTTCCTCTTTGCCCTTCTGTTAGGGTACATCCTCATTAGGAGGTGGGTCTGACCATTCTGCTTTTAGGTTAATAAAATGAGACTCATGGAGGCTGAGAGCAAACGTTACTCAGAGTCACTCAGTGAATGAAGAGCAGGGCCAGAACTAGACCCCAGAGTCCTCTTTGCTCAGGACTTTTGCCTTATCAGGACAGAGACCCAATCTAGGGGCCAGCATATTGTCTGGCAAAACTTTCTAGATGTGGAAGGGGTGAAGAAAGGGCCAAATGCGCATGAGTCCTAGAAGCTGAGGGTCCCCCACCAGCGGCCGCATTGCCCCAGTCCCCTGCTCAGCTGCTCTCTGTCTTGTCAGCCTTCCATTTCCTGTTGTGTGTGTATACAGACATGCCCACTGTCTGCTCCCCAGATGTGGGCTGGGGTCCTGCCAGCTTCTTATTGTGTCCTTTGCTTTTTGCCAGCCCAGGCAGTGACTGACCCATGATCCAACGTGCAAAGGAGAAGTCTGGAGCTGGGGACCCCGTGGAACCAGTTTCGTCCAAGAAGATTGATCTTCCTTCCCCCAAGGAAACCCCCTTCCAGCTCAGCAGGGGTTCCGGCTGGAAGAAGGAGTGGTCCACCAACTGTGGGGAGTTCAGCATAGGGCTAGGTCCTAATAACCCTCCCCCCAACTTGTTTTAGTTCAGACTCCTTTTTACATATGACAAAGGCACTTTTGATACACACTGTAAAATACTGACGCTGTATTTTAGACTCAGAATATATTTTATAATGTTCACCTCAAGGGCTGATGGCTGGAA
This sequence comes from Mustela nigripes, assembly GCF_022355385.1. Lineage (NCBI taxonomy): Eukaryota > Metazoa > Chordata > Mammalia > Carnivora > Mustelidae > Mustela > Mustela nigripes. The sequence continues at coordinate 34,831,606 of NC_081557.1, forward strand.
AGGGGAGGATGCAGGATTTTGGAGCTGCACCTACAGATTCAGGTACCATGTGCGTGGTAGATGTGGGCTGGGGAGAAGGGCAGGGCAGGCAGGAGCCAGTCCAACATCCATGAACTCAGGTGAAGCTTGGATTTGACATGTGCTTCCAGGGGGGCCCAGCATTGGGCTTGTTGACATACTATCTGGGGGAAGAGGGCTCCTTAGCTGCAGAGGTTAGCTGTCCCTGACCTGGCCAGATGACTGACTCTGGAGAGGGAAACTCCAACAGGCTGCCATGTGGAGCCCAAGTCTGTGCCTTGGCCCTTGGGTTTCGTTTAGGGGCAGTAGTATATTCAAGAGGTTTGGCTCCCAACCTGTTCATGAGGCTCTCTCAGCAAAGGGCTCTCTTAGGAAAAACAGAACAGTTGGCTTTAATTAAAAAAAAAAAAAAAAAAAAATATATATATATAAATAAAGATATATATATATATATATATGCCCTTTGAAATACAGAAAAGGTGAGGGGAAGCACCTTTTATTGTATCATAAGCAATAAACTTCACACTGGGTGGTGTTTCCCTAAAACGCCCTGACTCCACACTAGGCTGTGACAGGACTTTGCTGTCTGCCCCGGAGAACCTAGGTCAGTTTCCCCGTGATATGGGCCTTGTGGCCAGAGGTCAGGCCATGTGCCCCCAGCATCCCTGATGGATGGCGGCAGGATTTGGACTTGACTTCCAGTCTCAAGTGAGGAGGGGGCTGCCAAGCCAGGAGCAGTGTTTGTGGCCCTTTATTTAAGTCATGAGCTCATGATATTTTGCATACAGAAAATGATGTTTTAAGGAAAAAAAAAAACAACAAAAAACAAAACCTCCATTGGGTAGGGCCACACTTTAAATGAAAATTTGTCTTTGACTATGGTCGAAAAAAAAAAATCTTAACTATATTTAGAAATTGCTGTCTATTTTTAACTAACTCCATATGCTGCCAGTATCAACTTCATGACATTTGCCAAAATAAGATTTTATTTTTGCCTTTATAAGATTTTGTTGGAAAAATGAAATGAATATTTTGCAAGAAAAAGTTAATTTAAATAAAAGTGTAATGGTTTGCAAAAAAAAAAAAATGTGATGTACAGATTAAAATATTAACCTGATATGCTTTCTGCTTCTTGCTGGCTCTATCCTCATGAGTGGCCTTAGTTTGTTTTCCATTTCTTTGGAAAATCCCCAGTATCAGCTCTTGATCTTGCTTGTGTTCACTTAGGAAAAGTTTCTCCTGCTGACAGTTCCTTGACGCTTGATTGACTTTGGAGGCCTGGGAGAAGAAGGCCTGTGCTTTTGGGTCTTTAGTGGGGCTTCAGCTGCTGCTCACAGTGGTTCCCCCCAACACCCAAGTTGAGGGGCCTCTGGGCTATGGACTGCCATGTGGGGTTGGTTTGGCGGGCAGACTGCAATCCAAGATAGCAGGATGGACGCCCGGGGACCATTTCCAACCCACACGCCGCCAGCTCATTCCAGTGAAGTGGGTTAGTGACGGACCATTGCAAACTTGATTTGTATTTAATTCTTTTTGACTTGTTATGTAGGCTTAAAACAGAAGCCAAGCGGCTAGTTCAGCTTGGGTATGTGTATTTCCAAGTTTGTTGTTATGGTAGTTTTTCTTTATTGCCAAGAAGAGTACCCAAGGTTTAGAGTGACTTTCCAACTATTAATACTGGGGAGAATAGGTTCCAGGGCATTCTGAGCAGGGAACACTGCTGTTTTTTTAGCTACCGATCTCTTTTTGAATTTTAAAATAAGAAAAAAACCTCCCTGGTTTTAAGCATTACTTGAAGGTCTCTCCAAAACAGATGAAAGAGATTTGGGCGGGGTGGGGGGGCATGGAAGAGCAGATATTCCTCAATAACTCAGTACAAAAGTTAAAATATAAAGGAAAAGAAGATACAGAAACCAATACCCCCTACACACAGTGTGGCCATCAGCAGACATACACCTTTTTCAGCAAAAACGTGTCTGCGGTTTTCTTCTTACTGTTGGTCTCAGTTTCTGTTTCGCACATACAATCCGATGTCGGAGAGGAGGTGGCGGCTCTCTGTTTTCTCCAGCTCCAGCCAGGAGAAGGGTAGCCTCTTCTGTAAGAACTGTGACCCAAACGTCAGTCTGCAGAGAGCATGACAGGCTCTCAACTCAGACTCCAGGAAGAGCGCGTGTGTTTTGGAAAAGGCCTGCTGCAGCCATGACGTGTAAGCGGGCAGCAGGGCCTGGCCCCCTTCTCAACCCAATCAAGAGGATTCCTTACTTGAGGTAAGATGGGGCTATCTGTGAAAGTACGCACTGACTGGGGACCTTCCAGATGGGGACCACGCTGGAAAACCCTGCATGGCCTCATGATTCCAGCTTTGCTCCTTAACAGGGGCACAGGGCCCGAGCAGAGTTTGATTGATTGATTGGTTTTTATTTATCTTTTTCTGAGCAGAGTTGTGAACAAGGGGATCGTGGTTGACAAATGTGAGCTAGGTGCTCCTGCATCCATTTGCTACATTCCCCTCCCAAGCTATAACTTTTAACCTGGGCTGGGTTGAGCCCAGGATGTCTATCTAATTTTAGCAAGAACAGATGGGAACACTTTAGGATCTAGTCTGCAGTGGGGGATAGGGATAATTGCCACTTTAGCTTCCTGAACTGCCCAGGTCTTCAGCATGTCCAGGGCATTGTTTCAGTGATACAAGCTGAGATCCACCTGCATTTCTGAGTGCATGTGAAGTAGAGGTCCCCAGACTGGTGGAGGTGCTGAAAACCTTTTGTTTGCTCCCCATCATCCACTTTTCTGCCTGCCTTCATGGCGGGCTGTGAGAGTAGAAACTTCCCTGAGTCTATTTGCTTTCCTCTACCCCCTTGGCTGTGGCTTTCAGTTATACTGGATTCTCTAGAATTTTCCTGGCTATTATAGATTGCAGCCCAAGCCCAGGGAAGCCTCTGTCTTCCCAAGTCAGTCTGGGAATGGCAGGGGTGGGGGTGGATGTGGACCCTGGCTCAGCCCAGCAAGAGCCCATTTTGGGCTTTGGAATTTTCTTCTGCCCGTGGTGATAGTCCTCCATGGCAAGTCCTTTTGTGTTCGCACCAAGGGTGGGAAAGAAGCAGCAAATTATTTGTCTAATCCACAAATCACATTTCTGAGACATGGTAGGCAAATTCTGGGAGCCCCTTGCTTCTGATTCAGCATCAGACGCCAGGGTGCACAAGGGGCTTTGCCCATGTGGGTTTCCTGCCGTTATGAAAAGAACAAAGAGACAAGGCTGGGGGGGCTCTGAAAAAATGGCAGCCCCTCCCAGCCCGGTAAACACGCCATCGCTTTGCCGCCTCCACTCCAAAGGCTATCACTTTCATTGCTCTCCGAGCAAAGAAACCTTTCTTCAGAGCGAGTGGCGGGGTACAAAGGCAGAGTACAAAATGTGTGCACATCACAGTCCCTGCAATTCTGTTTGAACAAGCATATTGATTGGGTCTGACCCTGTTACATTTTTTCCCTATTATTTGAAAAGGTGCATCTAAGTGTAGTGAATTGAACCTGTGCAGCTGAACTTTCCATGAAAACTTCTCGAGATATTTCTTGAGTTCAAAGCTTTTGAATTTTAAAGGGCATTTTTAATATGAGTCTGTTGAGTATTCTCTTCTGCAGCCCAACAAGGGATGTTAAATGCAGATGAGGCGGGAACCAGGGCACAAGTTGGGGGCGGGGAGCCTTCCTGTCCCATGAGGGATGCAGGTCATGGTTGGAGGGGGCAGAAGAGCCCAGAAAGGGCTGAGCTTTGGAGCAGCCCCTAAAAAAGGACCCTAAAAAGGACCCCTCTGAGCTCACTGGATCCAGCTAAGGGGTCAGACAAGAGGCTTCCCAGCTGAGCTGCTCAAAGGCTTTTACGTGGAGAGCCAGAAAAAGCACTTGCTAAGAGCGCCTCCTGATAAACGAGGATTTTGGCCTCATGCTCCTGACTGCTCGGCTGCTAGCTTTCTCTCACACTCTGCTTTAGAACTGAGAGGGAATGAGACACAGTCCCTGAAGTCACAGAATCAGACATGAGGCTCCCATTGTCCTCAGCCCTTGGGCTGACATCACTAATCAGTCGCAGCTGCTTTCCCAGAGACCGGAGCCACATCTCAGTCCTTAACTGACTTGACATCTTGGGGTGTTCTGCTAGTTATGTGGGCTGTCACCGTGGTTCCTCTCGTCATCCTGGTCCTGGGCCCTGGAAGCTTCCACAAAGTCTCATTTTCCACACACATACCGGTTCTCCTTGCCCCCTAAAGGCACCTAGTCCCCTTTGAGTCCCTGGCTCCTTGTTGGTCCAAATTCCTGTTTGCCTTTGGAGGCCTCTTGGATCTAGAAAGCGTCTCCTTCCTAGACCTCAAATCCATGTTCAGAGGCAGAATTGTCCCTGGGAGAAGTGGAGCTGTCCTATGGCTCTGGATTTGGGTCACTTGAAATAGAATTGCCCCTGGTAAGAGCGATGAGCTCATGGATAGCCTGCAGAGAGGCCTACGGGAGAGTGCCTAACACAGTGCCTAGTGAGTAATGGAAGCTGCCGTTTTGGCTTTGACCTGACAGTGAGCATCTCCTGAGGATTCCACATAGAGGTGTTACTTTGGTGTGCTTGACCCAGTCCTCCATCCCTGGGCTTTGGGGCTCAGAACCCAGATTTGTCAGCCACAAGACTTGGGGCTGTCAGCCACAAGCCCAGGGCAATAGTCACACTTACTGGGCTCTGAAGATAGACGGAGAAAATTGGGTGAGAATCTAAATCCCAGGCCTCTAGTGTTCACTGGCACACATACGCTTCCCAAGGCCAAGTCTTCCTTGGAAGGTTGCCTGGCAGTCTTGAGACCAGGGCAATCTTGGACAGTCCTGGTGTCACTGAGAAGCATCAGCTGAGGACCTGTCGCCACTGTAGGCTGCTCCCGTCCTGAGACCTGATGCCATGTTTCTGGACCACAGCTTCCTCTCTATGGACAGAGTCAGATGAACGGCCCCTCAGATGCTCCCTTCCTCTGTGACTGTGGCTAGCCAGTCTCCTGTTAGTAGGTTGACACCACAGAAAGGAGGCAGTCAGGAGGCAGAGGGAACAATCACAGGCTTTGGGGCCAGGCTGCCTGGAATCTTAACCTGATTGCTCTATTTGGCCAGCCATGACCTTGGGCAAGTTACTTAACCTCTTTGAAACTGCCTCAGTTTCTTGCCTGTAAGATACAGGTTTATATTAGCAACCTCAGTAGAGTTGTTGTGAGGATCAAATGGCAGACAAATGTTATTACACAGAAAATGCTAAGCACAGTTTCTGGCCCCATAGGAAGCACTAGAGAAAAAAAATGTAGTTATTCACATGCATTTAAGTTATGATCATTAAATACATATCACGCTTTTATTCTTTGTTTACATAGTCATTGCCTGTCTCCCTCACAAGAATATGTTTCATGAAAGCAAGAGTATTGTCTTGTTCAAAGTATCTCTAGGTCCCAGAATGATGTCTGCCACAAGAAGGGGCTAAGAAATAGAATGAATGAGAGAAAGAAGTCAAGCCTTGTTGACCAGGGAGGTGCCTCTCTTCTTCAGATGATGTTGCCTATCTCTGCTCTGCTCTGTTAGGTGCTTTATACTCTAGGTCCCAGAGATCATTTCTAGTACCCTCTTCAGAAGTTCCTTGAGTAGTAGCTAAGAGGAGAGAGTATGCAATTCAAAGCTACCCTTATTAACTCTGACCTTGGGCAAGTGCCTGAACCTCCCTAAGCCTCTGTTTCCTCCTCTGAAAGATGGGAGTAATAGTACCTTCCCTCCTGGGGGATCGCGAGGCCTGAATGAGATCATGCTTGGACGCCGTAGCTGGCATGAGAGCACTCAGCCAGAGTTCACTGTGCTGCTTTGCCCTCATGCGTGATCCTTGCTGTGAAGAGAGGGGATCCAGGTGGTTCTTCCACATTTGTACCGCTCCTTTCCCTGATTTGGCAGGATAACCAGGTTTGGGGTCGTCTGTTATCCTCAGTCTGCTGCCCTCCACCATCTGTCTGCCATTTTATGTATTTATTTATTTTTAAAGATTTATTTATTTGGGGGGAAGTAGGGGCAGAGGAGGAGAGTACTCAAGCAGACTCCTGCTGAGCCCAGCGTGGGGCTCCATCTCACGACCCATGAGGTTGGGACCCGAGTGCCATGTAAGAGTTGGATGCTCAACCAACTGAGCCCCTAGGTGCCCCTGTCTGCCATTTCTGACAGGTGCCTGCAGCAGGTGAAAACAGCCTGGGGCTTTGAAGTTGGGGTTCACAAGGCCATGCCCCTGCCAAGCTGCCTCCTTGAACTCCCCAGGGACCGAGGACAGGCGGATCCTCTGAGGCCTCCCCGTGCAGCCCTGCGGCTGTCCACCCAACATGAGATCAGCCTGCGCCTGCCCCTTTGATGTCAATTCCCAAACTGGAGCCTCGTGCCCTGCTCTGAGGACCTGGGCTTTGAAGTTGGCCTATAAACTGAGCTTTCAGGAAGAAAGTTGTCTGTTGTGCCTCAGAGCACGGCTGGGCCCTGTAAAGGCACTGGGAGTGCCATGAACACTTGATAAATAATTCTTTCTGGGCCCAAGAAAGATTCATTCCATTTAAAGGAGAGGAAAATTCCCTTGACCTTTTCGTTGAAGTTGTGGGGGCAGGGGTGGGGGGAGGTGGATGGAGAAGGATTTTGCAGCTGCTCGCTGAAGTCACGTGGGGCAGGCAGGTTGTCTCTGAGAGCTGAGCTGTCCCTGACTCCTGACCTGAGGGCCCCTCAGCCAGTCCTGCTCCCCCTCCCATTTGCTGCCTCCTGTCTGGAACAAGGGAGAGACTGGGTCCTCTAAGTTAGGGAAGAGGGGCTGCAACAAATGGCAGGCCTTCCTTTCCTTCCAGAACCTGTCATGGTCAAGAGGTGAGGCAGACAGGATTTCCTACCTGCAGGAGTCCTGGAAATGGTCCTTATTTCACATCCCCTGAGCACTTAGGCCAAACCCTTCACGGGCCCCCTTTTGTGTGCAGCCGGATAATAGGATGTGAGTTTGTGTGCAGTTTTGTGAAAGCTCTCTTGAGGGCAAGGTCTAACATACATATGTATGGTACACAAAATCACAATGTACAGCTCTGTGAAAGGTCAGAGCACCAGCCCCCGTGCAACCGCTGCATCAGTCAAGAATTCCTTTGGGTGTGGTGCATAAAAAATGAATTCTGGAACACTGAAAAGAAATAAAATGAAAAAGAAAAAAATTCTGTTGGCCAGGAAGCCGGAAGCCCCTCTCACTCTCCTTCCCGCTCAGTAGGCCCTCCCTCCCTCCCTCTCCTGTGCAAGATGACTTTTGTGGTAACTTCTTACTTGCTTTTTCTTCACAGCTTTACTATCCAAGTAGCCATCATCACAATCTGTAGCTTAGTTTTGTTTGTTTTCTGAAATGTGCACGAATGGACTAATAAAGAATGCATTCCCTTGTGTCTGCCTTTTTTTTCACTAAACACTGTATTTATGATAGTCATCCTGGTAACTCTATCCCACTTGTTTTGTGTTGTATAGTATTCATAGGAGGAATATTCGATAAGTATTTATCATTCTACTGTCAAAGGACATTTGGGCATGTCCAGTCAGGAGCTATCACAGATAAGACTGCTACAAACATTTGTGTATGTGTCTCTTGGTGCACGTACATCTTTTGGTAGGTACCCAGTGTAGAGTTGCTAGGTGATAAGATAAGCATATCTTCAGTATAGGTAGAAAAGGCAAACTGTTTTCCAAAGTAGGAGCACTAATTTATAGTCCTAGGATGAATGTGAGTTGTGCCACATCCTTGCTGTGGTGGCAGCCTCTAAGATGACCCCCAATGATCTCTGCCTCTGGTATTTGCATCCTGTGTAAGCCCCTGTTATGAGAAAACATAACAGGATGTCACTTTCAAGATGAGGTTACAAGAAGACTAGCTTCTGTCTTGAGCGTTCTCCCTTGCTTTCTTACTTGCTCACTGTGAGGGAAGCCATGTTGTGAGCTAACCCGTGGAGAGGCCTGCAGGCCAAGGGACTTATGTCTGACCAACAGTCAGCAAGGACCTGAGGATGGCAGCAGTCATGTAAGTGAGCTGGGAAGTGGGTCCTTTCCTCAGGGAGACCTGGAGGTGATGACAGCCCCAGCAGCCATCTTGATTACAGCCTGGTGAGAGACCCTCCTCCAGAGGCATCAGCTAATCAGATTCCTGGCTCATGGAAACCATGAGATAAATGTTTATTGGGTTAAGCCGTTAAGTTTGGGGGTAACTTATACAACAATAGATAATCTACACAACAGAACTTTCTTGTTAACGTTAGCCATTTTGATGTGTATGAAGTAGGTTTATTAGTGTCTCTCTGATTATTAATGATATTGAGCATCTTTTCAAAGTTCATTGACCATTTGGATTTCTTTCTTTTTTTCTTTGTCTTGTCTGTCTTTCTTTCTCTCTTTCTTTCTCTCTTTCTTTCTTTCTTTCTTTCTTTCTTTCTTTCTTTCTTTCTTTCTTTCGTGGGTGTGGGTAAAGTACCTGCCAGGAGTTTTGTTATTCTAGGGTTTGCTAACCTTTTCCTTGTTGATTTGTAGGGTTTCTGAATATAAATCTATTTTAGCTTGGGTTACTCCTAGAAAGCAGGGCCTGAGGCAAGGGCTTGCAGGAAGATGGTTTACTTGGGAAATGATCCTATGGAACATAAGTGGAAAGGAAAGAGAAGAAACCAACAGAAGAATGCCTTTTCAACCTGGTGACTGTGGTGGTAAATGGGCTCAATTTTATTGAGGCCTTCTGAAGAGCCATGTAAAATGCACCTCAAAATTATCTGAGGTATGAAAGAGAAGATCACTTATCTAGCTCAGGGACTCCATTGACCAAGGGTTTTCCCCATAGGGTGTCCCACATATCTCCATATCCCACCTGTGTTTCCCAAAAGATCCCTGTATTGGGGCAGCCAAGAAGCCATTGGGCATCAAATGAGAGGTGAGGCTAAATGAGATCCCACAGCAGTAATAGCTAGAGTAAAATGGGGGCCTAGAGGATGTGCAGTGGAGCACGAGAAGTATCTGACACAAAGCCTCGTATTGATTATAATGAATTGCTAGATTGCTAGTGTCTTCTTACACTCTGTGACTTGAATTTTTACAGTGTCTTTTAATGAATAGACATTACTGATTTTAAGGTAATCAAGTTTGTAAATTTTTCCCTTTGTAGTTTGTGGATTTTGTTTTTTGTTTTTTGTTTTTTTTTAATCTTGTTGAGTCTTCCTATACTTGTCATAAAAATGTTCTTCCATAGTATTTTTTTTTCCCCACAGTGTTTTCTAAGCTTTATTGTTTTGCCTTTTACAGATCTACAATCCACCTGGAATTGATTTTTAAGTGAAGTGGACATCAGTTTTCATTTTTTCTATGTATATATCAAGACTATTGAAGAATCTATCATTTCTCACTGTTGTACTGTGCCACCTTTGTCATAAATCAAGCATTTGTATGTGTGAGAATCTATTTCTGGGCTACTTTTTTTCCTATTCCATTGTCTATTTGTCTGTTACTCTATCACACTATTTTAATGACTGGAGCTTCAGAGTAAGTGCTGATTCCCAGAAAAGCAAGGTGTCTGTTTTATTCTTCACAAATATCTTACCAATTTTTGGTCTTTTCTATTTCCTTACAAATTTTAGAATCAACTTGCCAAGTTTCACCCCCCGCCGTCAAATGGATTTTTTTTTTTTCCTATTGAGATTGCATGATGTGTAGATTACTTTGGAGAGACGTGTATCATCTCTATAATATTGAGTGTCCTAATCCTGAACATAAGTTCATTTATTTAGGCCTTTAAAATTTTCTTTCCAAAATATTTTATAGAAAGAATTCTGCTTCTAGCAATGGTGGACAAGGTGACTTTGAATCAACTTCCTCTATGAGAACAAATAGAAAAGGAGGCTAAAGTACAAAAATAAACAACAAACAACCCCCCCCCCCCCCCCCCCCCCCCCCACAAAACCACTGTACGGAGCCAAGATTCAGAGGAAAGGTAGAAGCGGGAGGTCAGCATTTTGTGCCATTTCCCCCTGGAGGTGCATCACCCATTCCAAAGGCTGTCAGCCAAGGGCCCAAAGGAGTGCTTTTGTAGATTTGTAGATTTTGACAGCTCCCCCATTGCCAGGACTCTTACTTCCAAATCCCAATCTCCTTGACAGTCTTGCATGCTGGTCTGTTTTTTCCACCCAGTGAACCTGCTGCTTCTGTCTACACTCCTTTACTGCGGTTGGAAAATGACCTCAGGAGCAAGGAGGGTTGGATGTGGAAATCAGAATGTGCTTCCTTTCTCTCAGTGATCAGAAGTCCCGTGTGGGTTGGCCAGCACAGATATCTTTACTCTTGAAAGATATTTTCACTGTGGATAGGATTCCTTGTTGGTGGGGTTCTCCCCCCCCCGCCCCCCGCAGTGTTTTGAAGTTACCATTACCTTGTGTTCTGGCTTCTTTTGTTTATGGTGAAAGGTCAGTTGTCTTATTTTTGCACCCTTAAAGATAATGTGTATTTTCTTCTCTGTCTGCAGTTACTTTTCTTCTTGTCTTTGGTTCATAGCACTTTTACTAGAATATGTCTAGATGTGAGTTTGTCTTTATCTACTTTGGAATTTAGAGATTTCAAGTCTGTAAGTGTATATCTTTTGTAAGTTTGGGAAGGTTCTTTTATTGCTTTAAAAGATAGATTTTCCTCATATTCTATTTTCTTTCTTTAAAGGATGTATAATTGTATGAATGCTAACTCTTTTCACTCTGTTTCCCTGCTAGGCAACAATACTGCATTATGCAAGAATTACATCTGTGTGACAAATCAATTAGTCTTTCTCTTACTGAAATGCTTTTGACACTCAGATTCTCTCATACTCTAAAGCAGTGTCTGTCTCTGACATTAGCAGTGGCAAAACCCATCCACCATCATGGAATTTGGACATAGTCACCTCTTGTTTCAAGCACAAAGGGCAAAGTATGTGGAGGATTTTCCTGGTCACAAGGTTGAATGTTTAAGGTTTTAGGCTGTACTATGCCAGCCCCAAGTGGCAGATTCTGAGCAATAAAGGCACCTATTTGCCCTTTGATAAATGTATCTGTGATATGCAGTGCCCTTTAAGGCTTGGGCTCCAGAGTAGGAGCCCATCCTACCTGGGTTTAAGGGTAGCATTTCTCAATCTCAACACTAACATTTGGGGCCAGATGATTCTCTGTTGCGGGGGTCCGTCCTGTACTATTATAGGAAATGTAGCAGCATCCCTAGTCTCTGCCCACTAAATACCAGTAGCACCCCCCAGTATCACCAAATATTAGTATCTTCAGACATTGCCAAATGTTCCTTGGGAGGCAAAAATCCCTCCTGGTTGAGAACCACTGGTCTAAGGATCATACTCCAGACAAGACCCACATTAGAACTTAATACCAGTAGTCTGCTTTATAAAGGAAAGCACATAGCCAGTTTAACTAGAGGCCATGGGTTATAATGAGTTGTGTTTTCCTTTGGCTTTGGAAGGAAAGTCTTCCTGTGTAGAAGCTTTTCAAAGCTTAAATTTCATGTTTATTACATTAACTGTAAGCCTCAGTTTTCAGGACTGATCTTTTATCTCTAATATAAGAATCCTTTTGGAAATGGCTTTACTTTAATTTGAAGAGTGGCAGGCAGAATGACTCCATTTGAAGTCAGCCTGAGGAGGCAACATCTTAGTACTGGTAAAGGCGCAAAAGCCACGGTGTTTAGTAGAGTGAATTAGGCTCCTGAAGCAGCTTTGAGCCTTTGAGGGCAGTGAACAGCAGTTTGGTGAGATGGAGAGAAGAGGGAAGGCACTGTTTGGCATCTGTGGGAGGCATACGTTGTGGGGAGCATACAGATGTTCCTTTGGTTTATCCTGTGCCAGAAGTAATTGTGGAATGCCTTCTGAGAGTGGGCTAGGGAGCTGAAGTTTAGAAATCAAACTAGTGGGGGTTTAAGCAGTAATAATTTTGGTGTGATAAGTTAATGTGTACTTCCACTTCTCTCTTCTTTTGGAAATCACCCAAAAGCAGTAAGGAAAATGAGAAATGGAACCTCAAACTCTAGCTTCAACAAGCCTAGGAGACATGTGACACGTGGAACTCTCAAGTGAGTGAGAGTTGAACAAGTAGTGAATATCAAAAGAAGAGTACAGGAGACTTGCTTCTGCAGTATCTGAGAAACCTAACTACTGTCTTTTCGAAGGTGAGCCTATTTGCAGGACCAGTCTGTTAAAGTAGCAGGAAGAGAGGAAAACCCTGCATGTGAAGAGCCCTCTACTTGTAGCATATGATCTTCACTGGCAAGGCTAGAGGGGTTCACACACATAACTCTGGATCACAATAAAAAACTGTTAGCTTATCTCCTCCTCAATATGAAAATCCTGCAAATATCTGGGCAGAGCTTAAATTGAAGATGAGTCATCAGTTTTCTTCATACAGGTAAATGGGAACTCATTTTTGACTCCCCTCTCACATGCTACATCCAGTCTTCTGGCAAATACTGGTGCCTCTACCTTCAAAATACATCTCAGAATCAATTTCTCATTACTTCCACCATTACCCTCTAATCTACATTCCTGTGCTCACCTAGAATACTACAATAATTTCATACCTATGCTTTCCATTTTGACGTTTGACTCTCAATAGTATTTTTTTCAAACAGAGCTGCCTGACTACATTAGATCATGTCACTCTAATCAAAAACTCTCTCCGTTATCTCTTCTCAGCATAAAATCCAAAGTTCCTTTTGTGGCTTTAATGATCTTATTCCTAACTGCTATCTCTTTGAACTCATCTCACAACTCTTTGTGACCCCTAGCTTATTCAGTTACTTACATTGCATCCCTTTACCCTGTTTTCTTATGTTTATCTCATTTGATACGTTTGTGTATCACCCCTCCATGAGAATGTAAGCCTCATTAAATCATTAAAGATTTTTGCTCACTGCTGTACTTCCAGTGGCTAGAACTGTGCTGACACACTGTAGGTGCAATAAATATTTGTAGTTGATAAAAGTAAAAACAAAAACAAAAACAAAAAACAAACTAGCACAGGCTTTATATGAAGATATTACAATAGAGGAAAAAAAATCAAGAAAAATAGACATTACATGAAGCACACACACAAAAAATTGCCTCAAAGTAGTTGAGAATTGGGGCATGTGGGTGGTTCAGCGGGTTAAAGCCTCTGCCTTCAGCTTAGGTCGTGATCCCAGCGTCCTGGGATCGAGCCCCGCATTGGGCTCTCTCCTCGTTAGGGAGCCTGCTTCCCTTCTTTTCTCTCTCTTTGCATACCTCTCTGCCTACTTGTGATCTCTGTCAAATGAATAAATAAAATCTTTTTAAAAGTTGAGAATTATGATCAAACATTTCATAACCTGAGTATCTTTTTTTTTTTTAAAAGATTATTTATTTGAGAGAGAGAAACAGTGAGAGAGAACATGAGCGAGGAGAAGGTCAGAGGGAGAAGCAGACTCCCCATGGAGCTGGGAGCCCGATGTGGGACTCGATCCCAGGACTCCAGGATCATGATCTGAGCCGAAGGCAGTCGTCCAACCAACTGAGCCACCCAGGCGCCCCTTTAACCTGAGTATCTTAATGGAAGATTAATCTCTATAAAATAAGAGCAGACATCAGAAATACAAGAGGATATGATGAAACAACAAAGAATGACATGTGAGCTGCTGGAACCCAGGAATAAAATTTACAAAAATGAATATAGAATTGGAATGACAGAAGATACAGTGCTCAAATCACAATATGGGGAATAGAAAATAGGGTTTAAAAATAAAGAAAAATGACATGGAGAATAGAAGCAACATGTATATAACTTGAATTTCTAAAGGAGAAAATTTATTTTCTATTTTTATAGGTGAAAGCACTGAGAATCCTTGCTCATATGAAGAGTTGGCAATAGGTTTTAAACTTCAAACCTCTGTGGAACTAAGGGTATTATGCTAAGCAAAATAAGCCTATCAGAGAGAGACAATTATTATATGATCTCTTTGATATGAGGGATTGGGGGGCGGGGGGAGGTTTGTGGGGAGTAGGGAAGGAAAAAATGAAACAAGATGGGATTGGGAGGGAGACAAACCGTGAGAGACTCTCAATCTCAGGAAACAAACTGAGGGTTGCAATGGGGTGTGGTGGTGGGGGGAAGGGATAGGGTGGCTGGGTTATGGATATTGGGGAGGTATGTGCTATGGTGAGTGCTGTGAAGTGTGTTAAACCTGATGATTCACAGACCTGAACCCCTGGGGCAAATAGTACATTTTATGTTAATTAAAAAAAACAAAAAACAAAAACCTGAACTCTTGGCATCTAGGCCAAACATCATTATGATCTTTCACCAAAATGTATCCCTAATAAATCAGCTGACAATTCACTTTCTCTACTAATTTTATTAAAGGCATAGAACAGGAAACCACCTGACTTGCATTCAGGCCTCAGTATCAACATTTCAAATTGTCCCCTCTTTTGGAGCCTTAATTTTACCCACAGGGAAGATAAATCACTGTGAAGTTTGGGATGATGAAGAGGTATTGCCTTTCCTTCCTTTCCTGAGAAAGTCAATCATGAAAGGAGAGGTAGGTTTGAGAGAGATCAATTTAGGAACAAGAACATAGAGATGTACAGAAATTGATTCTATTGAATCTCTGTGTAACCCAAGAGTAGATATTCATCTAAAGATTGATGGTTAACAATGCTTAGTACTGCTAACAGGTCAAGCAAGGAATTAACTGAAAAATCCGTTTTAGGAAAATGAGAATCACTGATTTGATGCAAGTTTTCAAAGTAGTTGTGTGAAACCATATTGAAATGAAGTGAGGGAGGGGATGGCAGTGATAGAAGCAAGTTATTAAAACTGGATGTGGAAGGCATGAGGTAGGATGACAATAGCTCAAGTATGTATTATCTAAGAACAATTATTTTTAAGATGTAAAATACTGGGGGTAAAAATGTTGACAGAAAAGGGCCAACAGATTAAGGGAGAAGTTGAAGATGCAAAGGAAGATAATCAAAAGCACTAGGTTCACAAGAAGATTCAAAGGATTAACTATAGCTAGTATTTATTGAGCACTGAATACCTACCAGTGTGAAATGCTTTTAATCTGCTTTATCAAATTGTCACAGTCACCATACAAGGTAGTTGCTATTGCTATCTTCATTTTACAGACAAGGAAAGGAGACCGAGAGAGATCTAGTTTGCACAAGGTCACTCAGCTTTTTTACTGTGGTGGTAGAGCAGGGCTGTGACCTAAAAGGCCTAAAGCTGTGTAACTTGTCCATGGTTGTGAATTTAGAAGACAGAAGTTGAAGGAATTTCTGCCTGATAAAATCTATTTCTTATGTAAGTTAGGGCATATTAAGAATGAAAGAGGGTTATAGGTTTATGAATAGAGGCTTTAGACAATCGCTAACAAAATGGGAAAAGAGTTGACTAGAAAAAAACAGTATTGATAACATGCAGTGTTTAGGCCAGTTAACATTGATTTTTAGTAATACTGGGTCTTCTCCAGAAATAATCCATAAAGGACTGGATAGATCTACACATGGAATTTCCCAGGAAGGTATGACTGAAGAAGATTATTTAGGACACTGACAATAGTGCTATTGAATGGACAGACCAATTAATAATCTAGACAGGGATTGTGAAGGTGAAAATAGATTGACAATGACTTAATTTGAACATATATAAAGAACAGAACTGTCATGGTCAGAGGTAATTTCTAAATTAGCAATTTCAGAGGTAAAGTTGTTTTTGGATATTGGAAGTATCCAAGATATGGCTGTTGTTGGAGACAAAGTAATGGAACCAAAGCCCGGTAAGAAGTGGTCACTGAAGTCAAACAGGTATTTGAAAATTTTTCCTCAAAATTTACTCAAAGAATGTGACCTGTCTTTCTGATCTCAAACTGCTGTTTAATCAGAAAAACAGTAACTTCAAACTTTCTTTTGTAACTTCATTTCTCCCAGGTTTAAAAAATTATAGATTTGAGGACTTTTACCGATTACACAGAAAATTGGAAATTGTGTTCCTAAAAAGCTTTCCAGTAAAGACTGTTATATCATTGGTATAGATAAACAGGTGGGAGAAGCGCATTTCAGTTAAGAAATTATCAGTGATAGAAATTTGCCATTAAACTTTTGACTGAATTAGTCTTTCACTGTACCAAAATAATTTGTATTTTCCAACCTGATTCTTTAATAGGGATATCAAGATGGCAAAGCATCTGTCTCCGTTTTTTCCCCTAAAATTGATAATGAAAAAAAAACACAACCCTGATATTCATGCTTAAAAGATAGCCATGATGTTTAATGTGGTGCTGGGACACTAGGTTACATGGACCAATAGACCTAAATTTATTCCAACCCTGAATTATATAAATGGTCCAATAATATATGAATTAGCTGGAATAAGAACTTCTCCATTTGGTCATGAAGAAAAAGGTCTTTCAGTGAAGTTATTTTAGAAGAAGGCTCTTCTATTTACATATTAAGAACCAAGACTTATAAATAACCCAGCATGTTTCAATAATAAATGGAAAATACTTTTTAAAACGTAATACTGATCTCTCCCACTTCCATTCTTAAACATAAATCAGCCTTCATTTACTACTTCATTTAGTTGTAATAAGGAACCCTAGAAACTAGATATTTAAAAATCTGTGGCCAACTGAAATTTGAATAAAGCCAAACCTATTCAAACCAAGTATCTATTAAAGGTCATATATCCTGTCTACTACCCCCTGACTTGATATATTTTACTATGTGGGGTAGCAACTACTATAAAACAATGTAAGAAATAAGAAAAATCAAAAGCCAAATGTTGGAGGGCTCTAATCTATGAATGGATTGCATGAACCGGATTATCACCTGTTCAAGTTGCTAATACTCCTAAATTTTAAATTTCAAAGTGACATAGGAATTTGTTTTTTAAGTCCAACACATCGAACACGTAAGTAGCTAGATATATAAAAATTCAGCAAACAAACAGGTTTGACTCATGCCTCTGAACATGTTACTTAGAAATATTTTGGACCCAAATATTCAAAGATCATGGACTAGCCCATAATGCAGCCTGTTAATCTGCTGTACACATCAACCACTTAACACCAGGCAGAGAATTCTAATCTCACTCCCAAAGCAGCAGCAACAAAATCAGAAAGCAGTACTACTTTCCAGTAATTCAATAACCAAGGTAACAACATTGGGCTACAATGAAGAAAATTTGTTTCAGCTTCTTCTTAAATAAGGCTATTCCTCATTTTAGATAATGAGGATAAAGGTATCACAAACCAAATATGGGAAACTGCTTTTTCTTTATTTAGGCCTTAGGAAGAAAATTAACTTTGGTCACATATTACCTTAAAAAAAATTCCAGTTTTACATATTCCTAAATAGATAGGACCAAATGATCAGAGAAATAATTTCTTCTGTAAAAACTGGCCAAATTTTATCAAAAATCTAACATACAATGTAATTCAAATTATATAAAGACTGCTTGGGATCATAACATGCCAAATGTATGACAGTTGCAACTCCATCCTAACAGGTGTGAAAGTATTTGCTCTCATGTTGCTTTGGTCCAAAAGAGTAGAGCTGAATCAGTAAGAGTAAACTAAGTACCTAATCTTTGCAAACAATTTAGATAGTTACTGGCAGCAGAAATACCCATGATGAATACTTCTACTGTAGCAAAGTATAATAACTGAGTAGTTTTCATGAACACATCACAGTATCAGATTAAACTTCTTATAAGAGAAAAATATGAAGGAACAAAAAAGATGAAACAGCTACCACAAAAAAGTGTTTCCTCCATAACTATCTGAAGGGGTAAAAAGGTGAGATTAGAGTTTGATGATGCTAATATGAAATGAAATTGAGTACTGTATTTATTTCTTATTTTATACAACTCTTACTCTTTACAAAAATGGTTATAGTCATGCCCATAAAAGTGTAATCCATGGCATCTGAAAGCAAACACTCTTTGTAATTATTTAAAAGGGCCTTTTTAAAAATTATAATACAAAGGTCTGTGCTCTATAAGCAGTCCTCCACTGTGCATTATAACAATAAGGCTTACTTTTAATACAAAGACTAAGTGTTTGGGAGTTATGAACCACTGGATTTAACAAACATCATTTTATAGTTGCTTTTTGCATCTTTTTTGTTTTTGGGATCCTCTACTTCATCAGGGTGCTCAGTAGCTTGGAGTTCTTCAGCAGACTCTTCTTTCTCTGACTCTGAATCACTTTCAGAGTCATCTGGACTTTCAGGATCAGGTGAATCATCATCATCATCATCATCTCCAGCCACATCACCTTCTCCATCATGATCTTCTACCTATGAACATCAACCAACAGGTTCTTCTTAAATACTACAATTACCCAGCACAAAAACTGGGAAAGACACTAATTTTTGTCACAGTCTCAGAACACCTACTCCCTAGCCATTAACATCAAGTTTTATGATCGACTCAGGCATCCCGGTGTTTTACCCATTAGACTTAAATTAGGATTTTGTTTTAAGAAACAGCTCTGAAGACCACTCACTTGACTCCCCTCCCCCTGGTTTGAAAACTACCATATCTTCCTGAAATAAACAGTATTTTTTTTAAAAGTAAGACAAATTAACCACTGAACCATGGAAATGAGGAAAAGTGATCAATGTTTTACATGTTGTATTACTTTGGTGTACTTAACCAGCACTTATAATATGAAAAGAGATCACAGAGAAAACTGAGAAAGATCCTAAACTAGTATTTACATGAAATATTTTCTCTAGCTTGTATGTTGTTCATGCTTATTAAAGATGTGCCATAATGATTATCTAAGTTGAATTTACATTAAGCTTCTATCAGAAAACGTTTGTAGAACTCAAAAATACCTTTTCTCATTATCTACAAAGACCTATTTGGGCATATGGAAAATTAAGTGACTGTAAAAAGAAAGGCTTCTACATAGGATTCTTGACTGCTGGAGTAATCTAACAGAAATTAAGGTATCAATTTAGAAATTATCTTCCCATTTAATGAAAATGTTAATTACTACCTCACTGAAGCCAAGTCCACAATGTCGTCGATATCTTCCTGATAATTTACTGTCCATACTTTGCTGATATTGAGACTCCAGTTCTTCATTAATTTTCTTGTCTTCTTCCCCTGCATGTCCAGTGTACTTTGGTTATGTTTTAGTCAAATTAATAAAAACATTTGATTACACAGAAAAAACCCATATTACAAATGCTAATATATTCAGGGCTGATTTCTCTGTGGCTAATTTTAAAACGCATTTTGTGGATGGGTTTCCGCTATACAGTAGATATAATACGAATACCTAACCGCTATTAAAAAACCGAAGGATGTATTTATGATTACTTCTCTAGTAACCTACCCTCTGAACTACAAAAGTGTTGATAAAAGATGAAGAACTTATATTTTTCTATGTGGTAAGTTAAAACTACACAAGTCTCAGAACTGCCTGAAGTTTAGGTATTATAAATACTAATTACCAAGAACTCTGGGCCTTAAAAATTTTAGCTTAATTAGTCTAATAAATAATTGTTCCCAGAAAGTGAGTTTTCTCTCACATTTAAAGCACCAGCAACAAACAAAAAAGTTTGTCTTTTAACAGACATACAATGAAAAGGCAGGCAATTCTGTTCAGAGAATGGCTAAATAAATAATGGCTCTAATTCACGCTTTTCTTACATACCAGTTTACTGAAACAACACAAACTTAATTACAACTAGAACATTACTAATACCATCAAAGCTTTCTGAGGGGTTGCCTGGTTGGCTCAGTCACGTGAGCATCCAACTCTTGATTTTAGCTCAGGTCATGATCTCAGGTTCCCAAGATCAAGCCCTAAATTGGGCTCCCCACTCCGCAGGACGTCTGTTTGAGATTCTCTTTCTTTCCCTCTTGCCCTCCCCCTGCTTGCAAGTGCTCCCGTACTCTCTAAAATACATACATAAATCTTAGGGTGGGGAGAAAAAAAGCTTGAGTATGCCATTTTAATTTGTAAATATAAGAGGAATTTCATTTTAAGTCACAAATGGTGGTACCTGCACTATTTTTATTCATAAAGTCCACAGTTTTAAAAGAATAAATGTAGTAGTTAAGTATTTTTCCATTCTAGAAAGCTCAGGTATTCTTTTTGCCTCAGAAATTCTTTTTCTAAGAATGCAAATCAATTTGAAATAATTATTTGGAAAAATAAAAAACCTGTTAATTTCTGAAATGTGCTACATATTCTAGGTCAGTATAAAGTTAATTTAAATAATTTAACTAAAAAGTTCGTTAACTATGATCCAGGTCATTATGCCCTATTATTAATAATGTCCAAGATTAGTGTCAATTTTATATAGGAGAAAATTTCATTTTTTAGCAGCCTGAATTCAAATTCAAACTCATTGTTAGTTTTTATTTTAAAACTTTTTCCACTAAAATTAATTTCTTCAGGCTTTGCAACAAGTTTATATTCTTTATTAAGGATTTCAAAACAAAACTCAGTGAATAAATTCAAAGCCAGTTTAATATGCCAACAATAATACTGTATGTTAAATAATTTCTGTAAAAAATTCATATATACATACTACATAACAGTTGGTAAGATAATGCATAAAACCTCACTATAATAAGAATGATCAATAAAAACGAAGATAGAAAAAGGTCAGTTTCTTGGTCAGAATATCATTGATATATACTCTCAAATCTTTAAAGTATATGATAATTGTTATATATACACATTTACATATACATTTCCAGATCTAATATTTTAATCATTAACACAATTATACAGAGAATATCCCGCAATACATACGAGTATTTCATGTTCCAAATGCAGCACTGC
The DNA here is from genome assembly GCF_022355385.1 of Mustela nigripes. Taxonomy (NCBI): domain Eukaryota; kingdom Metazoa; phylum Chordata; class Mammalia; order Carnivora; family Mustelidae; genus Mustela; species Mustela nigripes. The sequence goes on from NC_081557.1 coordinate 34,852,504, forward strand.
CTCTTAAATTATATTTTACTTTCTTACCTGTTCGGAAGTGAGATGTTGATTTGTGGTCTCCTATAACAAGACGACCGGTGTGTTCTTTCTATAAGAAAGTAGAAAATATATTAGAATTTGAGACCACAAACTTAAAATAATTATTGAGTGTCTACAATGTGCCCAACATTATTCCAGGCTTCTGAGATAAAGTGAAGAAAAAGAATTAAATCGAGATCCTTGTCTTTATTATAGTCTAGCAAAGATAAAGATGAGGAGGGGAAATGAAATCAGTTAAGTAAATTATAGTACGGTAGAAAGCTGTAAGTGCCTTTAAAACACACAGAGCATAGAAGGGGAGTGGAGAGTATGAAGAGGTCAGGCTGGAATTTTAAATGGGACGGATAACTAAAAAATTGCAGCAATATAAATATTTTCTTTCCTAAAAGGCCAATTAAATGAGTTGCTTTAACTTTCCCATCTCCTCTTTCTGATACCTTTCTGATACCTATACTTTATAGAAAGAAAGCAAATGAAATTATTTAGCTAGATAAAAATAAAGTAATAGACTCATAATGAAAAAAGTGATAGATCTTTAACAAATAGCCAGCTCATCATTATTTGACTACAATAAGTACCTAATCTTAAACTGTCAAGAACAGAATTTAAAGCAATCTATTCTACTCTAAAATATACAAATAAATCCTGATTCAATGTTACTAATTAGTTACCCCACACAATTACTCTCAATTATCAGTTCTAATCCACTCCTTATGGTTTATATTTAGTTTCATAAACAAAAGAAATTCTTCACTAAAACACAGTGAAGGGAAAATAAATGTGACTGCAAAGTAATCTTAACCACCTGTGAAGATATAGTACATAACAAATCTTCCTATTGTGAAAGGATGGCAGACACATTTTCCATACTCCAAGATATTACTGAAAGGCTTCAAGTATTAATACTTAACTGCTTTACAGGCCATTATCACAGAAGCAAATCAATGATTCAATATGCTGCTTCTTTAGATTGCAAAAGACACTCCATTATCAAGATTTGAAAATGTGTAATACATTGTTATCTGAGAATGATGACAGTAGTGCACTAGTCTATTCACACTTTCTCCTAGCTGGTTCTCCCTGTGACCAGTAAAATACTCATGGTAGCTGGCTAGGGTTAGGAATATACTTCATTGCCACAGAACGGAGTAAAACTAAACAGCCTATATATAAGATCAAAGCTACAATCTTGGCCTTGCTAGGAAATAATTTAATGTATGCTAAATAGCCCATATACTGGTAGTTAATTTTTTAAATTGTTCAATCTGTTCTTTCTTCCCCACAGTTCTGAGATACATTTGACTATATAACTGGTATATAAAACTGGTAGCTAAATCTCATATACTTTATGTTAGGGTATTCTTCCTAAGTACTCAAGGAGTTTTCATTCTACTAGGTTGAGCACGTCCCCTAAATTATTACTTACTTCATATATTCTTAACAAATACTTAATTTGCATAAATCAAGACAAACTTCAGTTTACTTTCCATGATAAATCACAAAATTATTGGGAAATCTGGGTTAAAAAGATATTATAAAAATGCATCCTTGTACAGGTCTTACTGTGTTGCATGATCTCTCGCTACCTTGAACCCCACTATTCTAATCTGGCTAACTCCTCTTTGTTTCACCAATTCTATTTCTGGGATGCTTTCTTGTACCACTAAGGCAGACTTAGCCACCCTTGTCTGTTGACTCCACAGTTCTTTCATAGTACATGCAGAGTTCTTTCATAGCAATTATAATTCTAAATTATCTGGTTTCCTCTATTACATGATGGCTCCAAACATGCAATCTATGTAACCTCCAGGACCTAGCATGGTCCCTGGCATCTTGTAAACAGTCAATAATGGTTGGTAAAATGCATGAATGAGTCCCCATATGAATAACAAAAACAAAGGGCAGAATTTAATTTTGAGGCACTTAAAAAAAAAAAGCAAAAAAAAAGTTTTCTTATTTTATCCACATTTGGGGCAATGTTAGAAAAATAAATTGACTTGCTTACACAAAATAAATTATCTAGAAATAACTGAATTTGCATGTAAAAATTATTGCTAGGAACAAGACGGGTGTTTTTCCCCAAAAGGTGTTTTCCTGGCACCTATATTTTCTATTTTCTACCACGTTAATCAATTTGAAAGGGATTTCAAAATATATTGAACATTTTAAAGATTAAGTTTTTGATAAAGGCTTGACTAGTACTTCATGGGCTAGAGGGAGCTATAAAATATGAAAGGCCTACCAACTGGTCTGCCCAGAAAACTATTAAGTCATTAAGCTAACAGATAGCAAATTATAAACTTTCTTCCACAGGAGTCTCCTCAAACCAAGGTTTCTCTATATAGAGTCTCTAAACTTTACTGCTCAGTGGCACTGAGACTCCCAGAAGTGGTTCAGAAATAGTATAAATTTTAAGCGCTTGGTTAGGTCAGCTGTATTTCCTAAGCAGAACAGGAAAATGGGATCCAAGTATATTCAGTCTGGCTCACTCAACAAAGTAAGGACATTATTTATACAGAAAGACTAAAAAAACACAAACTGTTTGATGCTTACCTTTCCTGCACCCATAAGTCTCAAGAACTTTTGTTTTCTTTCTTCATTACCTAAGTCTGCTGCTTCCCAATTGCTAGATCCAAGCTACAAAAGAAATCAGCCATTAGTTCTTTTGCATACTAATAAATACTTAAAAATTTAAACTCTCCCCACAACTCCCAAGGTTTAAAAAAAACCCTGTCATTTTTAAATATAAACAGGGCTCATTGATTTGGTTTAGGTACCTAAGCGTATATATCATACTCAATATATACTCCTTTTCTTTCTTTTTTTTTTTTTTTTAAAAGATTTTATTTATTTATTTGTCAGAGAGAGAGCGAGTGAGAGCGAGCACAGACAGAGTGGAAGGCAGAGGCAGAGGGAGAAGCAGGCTCCCTGTGGAGCAAGGAGCCTGATGTGGGACTCGATCCCAGGACGCCGGGATCATGACCTGAGCCGAAGGCAGCTGCTTAACCAACTGAGCCACCCAGGCGTCCCATATACTCCTTTTCTATTACCTCAAGGCAGTATCCTTTATTTCTTTTGCAGCCAGAGCTTTGATTCTGAAGATTGCACTTATCAGAATCACCTGGAGGGTGTGTTAAAACCCAAACTGCCAGACTACACCCCAAGAGTTTCAGATCCAGTAAGTCTGGGCTCAAGTAAGGTGGGCTCAAGGATTTCATTCCTAACAAATTCCTAAGTGATGATGCTGTTGATGCTCATGTGAGGACCACACCTTGAGACCTACTATCCTAGAGCTTTGCAAGGCCCCGGAGTACCTAGGATTTCGAACCCAGAGCCTGCCACGGTCATTACTTAAAAGTTAGTCTGGCTTTAGTGCTGTCTAAAGGACCACAGAACACAAAATGGACCCAATTTTAGGTTTTCAACTTCTTTTCTGTGCAGTTTGTTTGTAAGGATTGATATATTAAGACTTATATTCTTTTTTAAAGGTCTTCTGAAAGAGGAAACAGAAAACGGAAACAGAGAAAACTTACTTTAAAAAAAAGTAAAATGTATTCTACCTTGCAATTACCAAATGGTCAGTTGGGCTCTTTTACAATCTTAAGAAATATTATGGAGTCCTAGTGATCATATTTTTCCCTACATCTTGAAACAAATATAGGAAATATTATGATTCATTAGTTTTTGCCAACTATACTAAAAATGACTAAAATAAGGAAACAGAAAAAAACAGCTAAAGAGTTTTCTCATCCTGTTGTCCAAGGTAGTGCATCATCTTTCAAGATGTCACTCCCCATTGTATACTTCTAGCTTTCATGGACACAGTTGAGTCCAGAATTTTCATTTCTACCCATAATGGCAACTAGGTAAAAACCAGAAACTGACAAAAGCCATGTCACAATTATTATATGAATAAAGTGAATGCAAAATGATAGGTGGTATACCCTAAACAAATGATAATGGCAACATTAATCATATATGCAAAAATCTTAAAGACTGAATTTTTGAATGCTGAAATACTACATGACTTCTCTCCAATCAAGGAATCAAGAGACAAAGAAAAAAAAAGAAAAAATTCAGTACTCTCATCTAGAAAGTCATTCAATAGGGATTCTTCATCTTGAATACTGTGCAGTAAGAGCCTGGACCATCCTGTTTTTCTAAAAAAATGTGACTGCTTCAGCTTTTATATTTGTACACCAATATTTATTTACTTGACAGGATCTGAAACTGAACAAGTGCTAAAGGAAGATGTATATACAAAGGTGACTAGAAGGAATGTAGAAAGGAAACATTCATTGGCTTGATCATTCTAATTGAGTTTATAATCTAAATATGAAAATGTTTTGCAATTATGGAGCAAAGATGACAACCCCCCCTTTCAGCACAAAATTATGGGCACAAAGGTTTAAATTCTTCATATTATATTTTGATGATGAAAATGCTAGAACTACAAATAATGATAAAGCTAAAATCTATTAGAAATTATTTGAAATCTGAAACTATGTGTTCCAGATTTACACACAAAAATTGATAAGCAGTTAGCGGACTCAGAGGATGCTAACCATTTTAGGTATGTATGTCACAAAAATCAGAAAGCCATGTAATAGAAATTTGGGCTTGCTATGGTTACATTCATATTGAAATTTTCAATAAAACTGGTTTTCACTATTTTTGTTCTGAAAATTATTTGTAGAAGGTTTAGAAAATATAAAAAAAGAATGGTGGGCGCCTAAGTGGCTCAGCTGCTAAAGCGACTGCCTTTGGCTCAGGTCATGATCCTGAAGTCCCAGGATTGAGTCTGCATCCAGCTCCCTGTTTAGCAGGGAGTCTGCTTCTCCCTCTGTCCCCTCCCCCTTCTCATGCTCTCTCTCTCTCATTCTCTCTAATTAAAACAAAACGAAACAAAAACCAAAACACCAGAAAAACAAAACAAACTCAATGGTGACCATTTCTCTAGGGATATGAGTGTTAAAGTATTTGTTCATGGAATATTAGCCATCAAAAAAGTGAAATCTTCCCACTGGCAATGACGTGGATAGAACTAGAGAGTATTTTGTAAAGTGAAGTAAGTCAATCAGAAAAAGACAATTATCATATTTCACTTATATGTGGAATTTAAGAAACAAAACAGAGAATTATAGGGAAGGGAGGAAAAAATAAAGATGAAATCAGAGAGGGAGACCAACCATAAGAGACTCTTAACTACAGGAAACAAACTTGAGAGTTGCTGGGGGCGGGGGGCGCTGGTGGGGAGGTGGGGTAACTGGGTGATGGGCATTAAGGAGGGCACTTAATGTAATGAGCACTGGGTGTTAATATACAACTGATGAATCACTGAACTCTACCTCTGAAACTAATAATACACTATATGTTAACCAATCGAATTTAAGTAAAAATAAATTTTAAAAAATTAAGTATTTGTACAACACTGGTTAATCACTTGTGGTTCTTGCAAATTCCTTTTTTTGGGAAGCTTATATGCTTTCATGATTTTGGCTACCTAACTTCCAAATCTCCACTTCTTTCCATCTGACAACTCATTATCTTTATATAAGACAGTTAGTTCCTAACTTTTTCTGGCTCAACACAGTTAAGCAATAAAAAAACCAAAGTACTAGCGAAAGTTAAGTTATGATTCTCACTAAATCACTTGCTCTTGGAGTCTGGACCGCACATTTAACTTCCCAGTTTCCACTCTTAATCTACACAGAGTAGCTTCTTTAAAAGACTGTCTTAAGAACACCACCACCTAAGAACTGCAGTGTTTCACAACTTACAACATACTAATGACTGCTCACTTATGTTCTCTCAAGAGTCCAGTTAATAAATAAGAACACTGAGGCAAAGTCACTTAAAAGTTTAAGTGACTGATCCTCTTGCCTTAAGTTCTATGCTCTTTCCACATCATGCTGTACATGATCAAATGAGATAGAATATGTGATAGTTTATGAACTAGTTATAATAGTTACAGAATCAAGTTAAAAACCAAACAACTTTCTGAAAGCCAAAACTTTTCTATTAAAAGAGCAAATATCTTCCGAAGTCTTTACAGAAATAATCCTACCATTAACAGTATTTAATCCTATTGTTTTTTTCCAATCGTCAAGTCCTTCTGGTTCTTCCTTTCAAAGACCTCAGCATACAACAGCAACTACCTTGCTCAAGTGCTGCATTTTCAAAAGCACATGGGTGCCTGATACATTCTTGGAGGGTCTCTGCCAGTTACTAAAATTAACTTCCCTTCACCTCCCATTCTCTTAAAAATAGTTTTCATTTCTCCACTCCAAATAAACCAATGAGACCATTTTTAAGTTATCCTTAATACCTTTCATTATAGAACTGTAGTCAATTTACTTCCGCCTGAATACATAATGTAGTAACTCTTAGAATTTATTTCTAACACTGTCAGCATTTTCTTAAAGCCGGATTCCATGCTTAATATCTATTTTGAACATCTTTCTTTCCTTTTAAAATATTTTATTTATTTGAGAGAGAGGCAATGTGCATGAGGTGGGGGGAAGAGCAGAGTGAGAGGGTGAAGCCGACTCCCTACTGAGCAGGGAGCCTGACATGGATGGGGCACTATCCTAGGACCCTGGGATTATGACCAGAGCTGAAGGCAAATGCTTAACTGAGGTGTCTTCTACTTTTAACATCTTTCAAATGTTTTGTTATCTCCATTTAATAGGTGAGGTGAGTAAGCAGAGAAACTGATTATCTTTCACATGCAGTGTAAGTTCATTAGAAATTGATGATCAATTACAACTTCAATTATAATTAACTGATTTTCTACAACTTAAATGTATATTTAAAAAATAATTTTTAATTTTGTATATAGTATTTAAAGATGTTTTTAAAACAAGTAAACTCCTAATTACCAGTAAAAGTAATAGTCACATGGAAGAAACTGACTTAAAAAAATCACTATCAAAAGACAATTACTCTACTGCACTTTAAATTAGCAACATAATCATTTTTAGATAATGTGTGAAAGTTGTAGGACCTATTCTTGAATTGCAACTACAACCATTCCCTCCAAAAGAATGCTTATAAGATTGGAAAAGGTCTTAAAGGTCATTTTACACTGATCCCAATAGAAGCTGTGGAGTTATCCCTTTAACGTTCTGTTAAATTACCTAACATCAACAGTTTTCTGTCAAGCTAAAAGATATTTCTGAGTCTAGCAAAACAGGTGCCTGACATTCTAGGAATCAAGTCACAGTTATATGCCAGGAGGAAAACAATGTAATTGCTTTTAAAATGGCACCCAGGTTACTCAAATGCCTTAGATAAATGCCTAACAATTACTGGATTACCATATTAACAAGATCTAGGAGGCAGTAGAAGGGAAGAACAGAGGGCACCAAAAAAATCTCACTATATAATTCTTCATCCCCAAATCTTTCCTGATTACTAATCTTTCTGCAAAATTAAATTCAATTTAAGAACCTTGGTATTCCGGTCGTAATCCCACCTCCCATCCGAAGAGGGGTGGGTCTTATACAAATTACGCACTAGTAGTAGTCTTTAGTGAGCTTTTAATGGTTCACAAAGGTATTATGAAAGTGCACCGAACTGCACTATAAAGAATTCTACATATTCAGAAATAGTACTTTAAACAATAACGTAAAGAAAATTAGATTTAGTTCTTTTTTCATCCTTAAAGATGACCTCTCCACGCCCCCACCGACCCGTCCCTAAAATTTCTTATTCAACGTTTCCATGGCGTTTATCCATTGTATGAAGGACCTAGTTTTCCGTTTACCGCAGTCTCCATGACACTGCGCTAAGAGCTAGGACAAATATACAGAAAGACCTAGGATAAGCACCGTACTCATTCGTCTTTGAATTCCCAACACCTGGCATAGCAGTAAATATTTAATGGATTACTTTAAGGAATGAATGGTTTGCTATTTAAGCTGACAAGCTTGGGTGGGGGGAAAAAGGAGAAGGTAGCTGAAATCAAAATGGGCTTCTAGGTCCCAACATTTTAGACCTCATCACCATGCGTCAGTACGAAATGCCCCTCCCGGTACAATTTTCGGTTCAATACTGTTTTCGGTTTATTCCCAATAGTACACTGGGCGAAAATAATTCCGGTCGGAAAAATCTGTCCAAATGTGCACCAACATCTTGACATTGTCACAGGAGCATTTTAAATCTCAAACAGGAGGGATCTTGCCATCCCTATCCCAAGTAGAAACGCCCGACAAAGAAGCTTCATCAGCCCCGAGATACGCTTCCCGACCCTCTCAGGACCTCCTTCCTCGATTCCCCCTTCCTACGCAGGTCTCTGGCTCTTAAGCTGTAGACCTCTACAAACCTTCCGACCCTAAGTTAGGAAAGGAGACATTTCCTATTCTTCTGGTTCCTCCCTCTCGACCCTCCCCCTTCGGGCCACCTCGAACCCTTCCTCCTTCTTAAACCACCCTTCCCGGCCTACCCCAGCCTTTAGTAGGCCTCAACCCTCATCCACTCCGCCATTGTTATTTACATCGTCGTCTGGGGAGGCTGAACGCTTCACCCCGTGCGGATGGGACTCCCTGGCAGCACTCATCGTTGCTGGGACCCCGACGGGAAACGCCGAACCCACTCGCCGTTCTCTTCAGCAGCGGCGCCAGCAGTCTGCAACCTGCCACCGGCCCAAGCAGCGCCACTCCAGAACGCCGAGCCCCTCCAGGCCTTCTCCGCCGCGGTCGTCACCGCCGCGGCTACTCGCCGCTACGGAGCACTCTGGTAGTTGTAGTTTTCTGGCTCACTCCATACCGATCTGAACAAAACGCATAGATAAGAAAACTAAAACTACAATTCCCAGGAAGCCCAGCGGCGCAGATCGCGCTGTGTGGCGGGAGTGCCCTCTGAAGTTCCGCCTTCTTCAGCTGGTGATGGGAGCTTTCCCGCGGATGGGTATGGCGGTGAGAGTTCATTTAAAGCGTCGTCGCCACAGAAAGCGGCTTAGAGACTTAGTCGCCACAGAAAGAGGCATTTCGCCGTGAGATGCTGTGCGCCTGACAGATGCATCTGTCACAGTTAAGCCTCTAGGTTTAAGTGTAATGTTTGAAGATTTTTGAATCCTCACTGGTACCGTCCCCCCGCGACAAAAACCTTAAAAAAAAAAAAATGGCTTCTACTGTTTCCACCCGCATGTTCGCTGTTGCTCCTGAGGGTGACCGGCGGTGCGGCTTTCTAGAAGATTCTGATGAATATTTAGCCGCTTTCTCATTCTCACCGAAATGAGTTCAAGATGGTGCAGGTTAATTGGCTGTTACTGAAACTAGGGTCTGCCAGAGGGAATTCTGTAAACTGCCCACACAGCGTTTTGTGAGGTGGGAGTGACCCTAACCGACCTCCCTGCGCTTCGGGGAGGTGTTGTACTTCTTGGGGCCTTCACGAAGTAAAGTCCCTTTCTGCCAGAAGGCCCTGTATCTTTTAATTTTCATTAAAATTTTTTCGAATTGAGGTGAAATCCACACAATGTAAAATTAACCACTTTAAGGTGTACAATTAAGTGGCATTTGGTACATTCACAATGCTGTGCAACAATCACCTCTATCTAGTTCCAAGTTATTTTCATCACCGCAAAAAGAAGGTCAGTACCCAATGAGTAGCTCTTCCCCGTTTCCCCCTCCTCACCCACAGCAGCTACGCTACTAGTCTACTCAGAAAGTGCTGTATCTAAAGGTTTTATTCAACTATTGAAGATTCATTCATGCAGGATCAAGGTGTCTGATTTTTTTTTTAACCAGGCCTGAACCTGTGTGCTTTCAACCCTAACATTCTTCCAGGATGCTTGTCCTTATTTATTCTGAAGCTTTCTGACCTTGATTAAATATTTAATTTTTTTAAAGCAAAAATCAGCTAAATGGCATGACAATATAGATCTAGTGTGCATTTTGGTAATGATAGCAGCCTGTGAAACTGCTTAACTATCGGTTTCTGAATTTAACAATTATTGTAGCTTTGACTGCCTCTGTAGAAATAATATTACTGTACTAGATTTCAGATGATCTTTGTACCATTTACAGAACTGTGACAAGTGGAAGATAGTTCTTTAATTTTGCAGTCATGTATCCAAATTCTCCTTTATTCTGGAAGCAAAGGAATGACAATGCTAATTAGGATTATATGAAAAAAATCTCAGGGTCATATTTTATAACCAAACAAGGGATCTTAATCAATTAGTTTCTATGGTAAGAATAAAACAAGTGGAGGAGGAGAAGAGTAAAGCTATGAGGAGAAGTATTTTGGGGAAGTGGTTACTTGCTGTTTACTGTGAATGAAAATAATTTGCATATTAACTGTGATTCTACAAAGATTCTTTAAATATAATTACAATGAAATTACAGTTAAGTTACAGAATTTTCAAGGATGAACTATAGTTCATATCCAAATGATTTGACAGACTGTAAATTATACAATTTAGAACTTAGCTTTATTAATAAATAAATAAATGAGATGGCTGAATATGTAATTTTGAACTGCTAAAAGAATTCAGAAATAAAAAAGGACTATCAATAAGGTTAGTAGTTACTAAATAGTTTTAACTTAAATTGGTGACCATCAAGAAGAGTTTAATGAGCTAGCAACCTGCCTTTTATTTCTTTACCAGAATTGTTGGCACCTGGATGACTAAATCTTCAAGTTACCGTAAATCAAGATCACAAGCCAAAAAGTAACATAGGAAATAAAAAGGACTGGATCATTTTACAGTTTTACTCAGTTTGATTGCAGAAGTCTATGTAGGTAAGGATGGAATTATAGTGCAAAGGATATTCATATATGACACAGAAACTCAGTAATACCCTTCCTCCTTGTACTGTGTGCAACTGTTCCATTTTGGGAGTCAGGGGGTATGGGGCAGAGGCAGAGGGAGAGAGAGAATCGTAAGTAGGCTCCATGCCCAGCGTGGAGCCCTATGAGGGGTTTGAGCTCACAACCCTGAGACTGTGACCTGAGCTGAATTCAAGGATCAGATGCTTAACTGCTTAACTGAGTGAGCCACCCAGGCACTCCGACAACTGTTTGTCTTAATTTTTTGTTTCTGTATCTTCCGGTACAATGTGCCATGGAGTAGTTAATAAGTTTTTTTGAATTAATGAAATAAGAAATTATATAATGTAACCGAGTGGTACCTCATATAAGTCCTGGAAACTCAGCAATAGCCATACTTATTGGATAGTAAAGACAAGGAGAGGAGGACCTACATGTTCCTAATAGCATTTTGAAATACTTTCCTGACCATGCCTTCTTCATTTTTTAATATACCCAATGCTTTAGCATATAGTAGGCTTTTGTAAATGTTTGTTGAGTGTGTACATCAATTTTTCTTCAACCATAACTGAATATAGTTAACAAATCTATAGAAGACATAAAAGCTCTGATGAATATGCTCTGTACAAAAAACTTGCTGCTGTTTTATCTGAGACTAAAAAAAATTCCTCAACCCATAGTTATAACTACTATTTATTGAATATCCACTATGCACTGTGTACATTGCTAGGTGCTTCTCAAAGCTTCTCAATTTGCAAGGATTTTTTATTTTATATATGATGAAGCTTAAGAAAAGTTAAATGCTTGCTCATAATCATATAGCTAATGAGTGAATGGCTAATCTGCAGTTTAATTTTTAAATCTAACTCCAAAAACCTGTGCATGTTCCTCTGTGCCAGTATAACTCATTGTTTATATAGGGAGCTTAGTATGTGTCAGGTAGTATGCTAAATTTGAAGAAAACCAGAATAAATAATGTATAATGCCTTACCTCAAGGAGTTTATAGCTTTGTGGGGGAGGAATGACTAAACGGCACCAGGAAGTTACAGATAAAATGCTATGGAAGCAGTTTATTTTAGCTGAGGGCAATAGGGAAATTCTTTCCTGAAAGTTTTTGATTTAGATTCTAAAGAACTGTGGAAGCAGGGTGGGGCATGTATTCAGGAATGGTCAGTGTCTTGTGCAGCTAAAACCCGATAAACACAGAAGTATATTCTGAGACAAAACTCTATAGGCTGATCAAAGCCTTGAATTTGAATCTCTCACTGTGTTCAGGTTCAAATCCTCTGTTTCATCAATTTATAGTAACGTTTTCCCATACTCTAATAGTTCCCCACTTAAATCCTTTTTTACATATCATATTTAGACTCATCATCTGAAAATGAAATGTAGAGACTCTCTCAAAAACTGCTTAGAGTTTCCCACTTTGTACACAATTAAGTTGATAAAGTCGATATAATTAGCCTATAATTGAAGGTCTATATTCTGACCGCAATCATCCACTCCAATCTTATTTTCCACTGCTACCTATTATTTATCTTGGTTAATCAGTCATTGCTAGTTAAAATAAAAATATGTGTGCTATAATAGAGGTATGAACAAAGATATGATGTCGTTCTGGACTGGCTATTCTAGACCATCTAAGAATCTTTTGAGTAGAATCTAAACTTCGCACCATGACTTGTGTATAAACCATGACTCAACAAATTTTTGTTGTATTATATGAATGAATGTGGTCAGAGAGGAGCAGGTTTACATGGTAAGATAATGAATTTTTTATTTTAGACAGGTTAAACTTAAGGTATTAGTGGGGTGCCAAGTGGAACTGTCTAGTAGGCAGTTAGAAATACTGGCTTCAAAGTTGGGAGAGAGCCATAAATTTGTAAATCCCCAACGTAGAGATGATGGCTAAACTAGGAGAGTGACTGAGCTTACTGAGTGATCACATAGAAGAGAGGTCCTTGGAAAAGGGAAAAAAGAAAATAACATTTAAGGGTAGGAAGAGCCTGAGGTTAAAACATAGATGAGAACAGTGAGAGTTAAATATCATCGAATCCAAAAGAAAAAATATTTGAAGAATGCATTGTTTAATTGGGAGACTAAGAGATGAAACTTACCTTAAACCTGATTTTAAAGGTGTCGTATAAAGAGAACTGTAAGGCCTAACATACAACCCTGAAGACAAGGAATAAAAAAAGTATTTGTGATTGATGATGGTTGATGATGAGATCAGTTCCCATTCTGTCCATGGAACATACACATTTACCACATTGCTACTATAATTTAAAATATGGTGGCATAAATATTGGGTTGATTATTTTACATATACCTAGAAACTTTAAAGACTAGAAAATGAAAAGGGAAGTGAAAATGTATTTGCTTATAAAATTGCTTCAATATAGTTGTTGATATGTCTCTTTAATATGGTCATAAGGTCTTCAGATACAAAAAGCAGCAATATTCCAATAGTTGTTGTCAAAAAGAATTTGTGACTTTAAATCAATGGTGATACCTTTTTTGGGTGGGAGTGGAATTTGAGAACATTTTAGTTTATTCTCCCAAGTTACTTTGTTGTTCTTGCCAAATATAAAAGTATTCTGTCAATATGAGACTGGCTAAATGTATTATGGTAAATCCTTACTGTAGATCACCATGCAGCCATTAAAAGGAAAGAGGAGACTCTCAAAAATTAAAAATGGAACTACCCTATTATCCAGTAATTGTTCAACTGGGTATTTACCCCAAAATATGCAAAAACAGTAATTCAAATGGATACATTACCCTATATTTATTGCAGTATTATTTACAACAACCAAACTATAAAAGAAACCCAAGTGACAATTGATTGATGAATGAATAAAGAATATATGGTGTGTGTGTGTGTATGTATTTATATTTATATATAATGGAATATTATTCAGCCATAAATAGAATGAAATCTTGCTGTTTACAACAACATGGATAGAGCTAGAGAGTATAATGCTAAGTGAAATAACTCAGCCAGGGAAAGATAAATACTTTATAATGTCACTCATATGTGGAATTTAAGAAACAAAATAAATGAGAAAAAAATAAAAGACAAGCTGAGAGAGAGACTTAACTATGGGAACAAACTGATCGTTACCAAAAGAGAGGTGGGTGGCAGGATGGGTGAAATAAGTGATGGGAATTAAAGAGTATACTTATCATGATGAAAAAAATAAAGTAAAAAAAAAAAAAAAAAAAGGAAAGGTATACCTGGGTGGCTCAGTCAGTTGTTTCTGCATTACCTCAGGTGATGATCCCAGGGTTCTAGGATTGACTGCCGCATCATGCTCCTTGCTCAGCAAGGAACCTGCTTCTCCCTCTGCCTGCCACTCTCTCAATTTCTCTCTCTGACAAATAAATAAGAAAAAAATGAAGTAAAATAAAAATAAATAAAACAATTTATAAAGGGAAACTTTTTAAGAACTGATGAGGGACAGTCTTGAAGACATATTGTTGAATAAAAAAGTGAAGTGGAGAACAGTACTTATATTACACTGTATTTGCATTAAAAAATGAAAGAGTCAATATATATGCATAAATTATTTCCACAAAGATACCCAATAAACTGAGAATATTTATAGATTCCATGCTAGAAATGGTGGGCTGGGGCAGCTGAGGTGCAAAGGTGGCAGGGATACTTTTCAACATACCTTTTTAATCTTTTGAATTCCAAATTGTCTGACTATATAAACTTATTAAAAATTAACCATAAATGAATGCATAAGTAAATTAAATTGGGTTTAAAAAAAGTCAGTTACAAAGAAAAGCAGATTCATACGAAGATAAACCATTATAAAAATGTGGAAAACAAGGTATAAAGAAGAAATACAAATCACTCATAGTGTCATAGTAATGAGGTGACTACACTTAACTTGTAAGTGTAATTCCATCTAATTTATTTTTCCTAGTGATTTGGAGGACATACATTTTGGTCTCAATACTATTAAGGTTGTATTTTAGTTTTTACTCTAATCAAGGGTAAAACAATATGTAACTGTCTCATGACTCCATGTATGTGTGAGAAATTTCACACCTCTCCTTTTGTCCTGTTCTTCCCTCCCTCAATTCCAGGATATTTATATTTATGGTTTAGGTGCAGATTATTGTTATGGCATCAGTTTTTTTTTTTTAAAGATTTTATTTATTTATTTGACAGAGATCATAAGTAGGCAGAAAGACAGGCAGAGAGACAGAGCCTGAGCAGAGAGCCTAATGCAGGGCTCAATCCCAGGACCTGACCTGAGCCAAAGGCAGAGGCTTTAACCCACTGAGCCATCCAGGCACCCCTATTGCATCAGTTTTTATATCACATATATTTTCCATGAATAATATTTGGGCATGTACCTTTAGCTTTTTAAAATACAGCTTTATTGAGATGAAATTCACATGCTGCATAATTTATCTATTTACACAATTGATTTTTTTTAAAGTAGAGTCCATGTCCAATATGGGGCTTGAATTCACAACCCTGATATCAGAGTCACATGCTCTACCAACTGAGCCAGCCAGGTGCTCCACAAGTTTTTAAATATAGTCTCAGAGTTGTACAGTCATCATCACCATCAATTTTATAGCATTTATTATTATTATTTTTGTTAACATATAATGTATCATCTGCCCCAGGGGTACAGGTCTGTGAATCATCATGCTTACACATTTCACAGCACTCACCATATCACATACCCTCCCCAGTGTCCCTAACCCAGCCACCCTATCCCTTCCCTCCCCACCCCCCGGAACCCTAAATTTGTAAGATTAAGGGTCTCTTATGGTTTGTCTTCCTCCTGATCCCATCTTGTTTCATCTTTTCCTTCTTTACCCCCCAAACCCCCCACCCTGCGTCTCAAATTCCTTATATCAGGGAGATCATATGATAATTGTCTTCCTCCAACTGACTTATTTTGCTCAGCATAGTACTCTCTAGTTCCATGCATGTTATCACAAATGGCAAGATTTCATTTCTTTTGATGGCTGCATAGTATTCCATTATATATATATTTCCATTATATATATATATATATATATATATATATATATAATATTATATATATTTTTTGTATTTCCCTGATGCCAAGTGATGTGGAACATTTTTTCATGTGTCTGTTGGCCATCTGGATGTCTTCTTTGCAGAAATGTCTGTTCATGTCCTCTGCCCATTTCTTGATTGGATGATTTGTTCTTTGGGTATTGAGTTTGATAAGTTCTTTTTTTTTCCTTTAATTTTTATTTATTTATTTTTTATTTGACACAGACAGAGAGAGCACAAGCAGGTGGAGTAGCAGGCAGAGGGAGAGGGAAACACAGGCTCCCCCCTGAGTAAGGAGCCCAATGTGGGGCTCGAGCCCAGGACTCTGGGACCATGACCCGAGCCGAAGGCAGTTGCTTAACCAACTGAGCCACCCAGGCGCCCTGAGTTTGATAAGTTCTTTACAGATTTTGGATACTAGACCTTTATCTGATACATGTTATTTGCAAATATCTTCTCCACTTCTATCAGTTGTCTTTTGGTTTTGTTGATTGTTTCCTTTGCTGTGCAAAAGCTTTTGATCTTGATGAAGCCCTAATAGCTCATTTGCTTGCTTCCCTTGCCTTTGGCAATGTTTCTAGGAAGAAGTTGCTGTGGCTGAGGTCGAAGAGGTTGCTGCCTGTGTTTTCCTCAAGGATTTTAATGGGTTCCTTTCTCACACAGGTCTTTCATCTGTTTTGAGTCTATTTGTGTGTGTGGTGTAAGGAAATGGTCCAGTTTCATTCTTCTGCATGTGGCTGTCCAATTTTCCCAACACCATTTGTTGAAAAGACTGTCTTTTTTCCACTGGACGTTCCTTCCTGATTTGTCAAAGATTAGTTGACCCTAGAGTTGAGGGTCTATTTCTGGGCTCTCTATTCTGTTGCATTGATCTATGTGTATGTTTTTGTGCCAGTACCATACTGTCTTGATGATGACAGCTTGTAACAGAGCTTGAAGTCTGGAACTGTGATGCCACCAACTTTGGCTTTTTCTTACAAAATCCCTCTGGCCATTCGGGGTCTCTTCTGGTTCCATATAAATTTTAGGATTATTTGCTCCATTTCCTTAAAAAAAATTGATGGAATTTTGATAGGGATTGCATTAAACATGTAGATTGCTTTAGGTAGCATAGACATTTTCACAATATTTGTTCTTCCAATCCAGGAGCATGGAACATTTTTCCAATTCTTTGTGTCTTCCTCAATTACTTTTTTTAATTTTTTATTTTTTATAAACATACATTTTTATCCCCAGGGGTACAGGTCTGTGAATCGCCAGGTTTACACACTTCACAGCACTCACCAAAGCACATGCCCTCCCCAATGTCCATAACCCCACCCCCCTTCTACCAACCCCCCCTCTCCCCAGCAACCCTCAGTTTGTTTTATGAGATTAAGAGTCACTTATGGTTTGTCTCACTCCCAATCCCATCTTGTTTCATTGATTCTTCTCCTACCCACTTAAGCCCCCATGTTGCATCACCACTTCCTCATATCAGGGAGATCATATGAGAGTTGTCTTTCTCCGCTTGACTTATTACGCTAAGCATGATACGCTCTAGTTCCATCCATGTTGTCGCAAATGGCAAGATTTCATTTCTTTTGATGGCTGCATAGTATTCCATTGTGTATATATACCACATCTTCTTGATCCATTCATCTGTTGATGGACATCTAGGTTCTTTCCATAGTTTGGCTATTGTGGACATTGCTGCTATAAACATTCGGGTGCATGTGCCCCTTCGGATCACTACGTTTATATCTTTAGGGTAAATACCCAGTAGTGCAATTGCTGGGTCATAGGGCAGTTCTATTTTCAACATTTTGAGGAACCTCCATGCTGTTTTCCAGAGCAGTTGCACCAGCTTGCATTCCCACCAACAGTGTAGGAGGGTTCCCCTTTCTCCGCATCCTCGCCAGCATCTGTCATTTCCTGACTTGTTGATTTTAGCCATTCTGACTGGTGTGAGGTGATATCTCATTGTGGTTTTGATTTGTATTTCCCCCTGATGCCGAGTGATATGGAGCACTTTTTCATGTGTCTGTTGGCCATCTGGATGTCTTCTTTGCAGAAATGTCTGTTCATGTCCTCTGCCCATTTCTTGATTGGATTATTTGTTCTTTGGGTGTTGAGTTTGCTATGTTCTTTATAGATTTTGGACACTAGTCCTTTATCTGATATGTCGTTTGCAAATATCTTCTCCCATTCTGTCAGTTGTCTTTTGATTTTGTTAACTGTTTCCTTTGCTGTGCAAAAGCTTTTGATCTTGATGAAATCCCAATAGTTCATTTTTGCCCTTGCTTCCCTTGCCTTTGGCGATGTTCCTAGGAAGATGTTGCTGTGGCTGAGGTCGAAGAGGTTGCTGCCTGTGTTCTCCTCAAGGATTTTAATGGGTTCCTTTCTCACATTGAGGTCCTTCATCCATTTTGAGTTTATTTTTGTGTATGGTGTAAGGAAATGGTCCAATTTCATTTTTCTGCATGTGGCTGTCCAATTTTCCCAACACCATTTATTGAAGAGGCTGTCTTTTTTCCATTGGACATTCTTTCCTGCTTTGTCGAAGATGAGTTGACCATAGAGTTGAGGGTCTATTTCTGGGCTCTCTATTCTGTTCCATGGATCTATGTATCTGTTTTTGTGCCAGTACCATGCTGTCTTGATGATGACAGCTTTGTAATAGAGCTTGAAGTCCAGAATTGTGATGCCACCAACTTTGGCTTTCTTTTTCAATATCCCTTTGGCTATTCGAGGTCTTTTCTGGTTCCATATAAATTTTAGAATTATTTGTTCCATTTCTTTGAAAAAGATGGATGGTACTTTGAAAGGAATTGCATTAAATGTGTAGATTGCTTTAGGTAGCATAGACATTTTCACAATATTTATTCTTCCAATCCAGGAGCATGGAACATTTTTCCAATTCTTTGTGTCTTCCTCAATTTCTTTCATGAGTATTTTATAGTTTTCTGGGTATAGATTCTTTGCCTCTTTGGTTAGGTTTATTCCTAGGTATCTTATGGTCTGGGGTGCAATTGTATATGGGATTGACTCCTTAGTTTCTCTTTCTTCTGTCTTGTTGGTGTAAAGAAATACAACTGCTTTCTGTGCATTGATTTTATATCCTGACACTTTACTGAATTCCTATACAAGTTCTAGCAGTTTTAGAGTGGAGTCTTTTGGGTTTTCCATATATAATATCATATCTGCGAAGAGTGGTAGTTTGACTTCTTCTTTGCCAATTTGGATGCCTTTAGTTTCTTTTTGTTGTCTGATTGCTGAGGCTAGGACTTCTAGTACTATGTTGAATAGCAGTGGTGATAATGGACATCCCTGTCATGTTCCTGACCTTAGCCGAAAAGCTTTCAGTTTTTCTCCATCGAGAATGATATTTGCGGTGGGTTTTTCATAGATGGCTTTGATAAAATTGAGGTATGTGCCCTCTATCCCTACACTTTGAAGGGTTTTGATCAGGAAGGGGTGCTGTACTTTGTCAAAAGCTTTTTTCAGCATCTATTGAGAGTATCATATGGTTCTTGTTCTTTCTTTCATTAATGTATTGTATGACATTGATTGATTTGCAGATGTTGAACCAACCTTGCAGCCCTGGAATAAATCCCACTTGGTCGTGGTGAATAATCCTTTTAATGTTCTGTTGGATCCTATTGGCTAGTATTTTGGTGAGAATTTTCGCGTCTGTGTTCATCAAGGATATTGGTTTGTAATTCTTCTTTTTGGTGGGGTCTTTGTTTGGTTTTGGGATCAAATTGATGCTGGTCTCATAAAATGAGTTTGGTAGTTTTCCTTCCATTTCTATTTTTTGGAACAGTTTCAGGAGAATAGGTATTAATTCTTCTTCAGATGTTTGGTAGAATTCCACTGGGAAGCCATCTGGCCCTGGGCTCTTCTTTGTTGGGAGATGTTTGATGACTTCTTCAATCTCCTTACTGGTTATGGGTCTGTTCAGGTTATCTTTTTCTTCCTGGTTCAGTTTTGGTAGTTTCTACATCTCTAGGAATGCATCCATTTCTTCCAGATTGTCAAATTTGCTGGTGTATAAGTTGCTCAGAATATGTTCTTTCTCAGAATATGTTCTTGTATTTCTTTGGTGTTGGCTGTGATCTCTCCTCTTTCATTCATGATTTTATTTACTTGGGTCCTTTCTCTTTTCTTTTTGATAAGTCTGGCCAGGGGCTTATCAATCTTATTAATTCTTTCCAAGAACCAGTTCCAAGTTTCATTGATTTGTTCTATTGTTTTTTTCGGTTTCTATTTCATTGACTTCTTCTCGGATCTTCATTATTTCTCTTCTACTGGTGCGCTTAGGCTTTCTTTGCTGTTCTTTCTCCAGCTCCTTTAGGTGTGGGGTTAGGTTGTATATTTGAGACCTTTCTTGTTTCTTGAGGAAGGCTTGAATCGCTGTATACTTTCCTCTCAGCACTGTCTTTGCTGTGTCCCACAGATTTGGAACAGTTTTGTTTTCATTTTCATTTGTTTCCATGAATTTTTTCAATTCTTCTTTAATTTCCTGGTTGACCCATTCATTCTTTAGTAGGATGCTCTTTAGCCTTCATGCATTTGAGTTCTTTCCAGCTTTCCTCTTGTGATTGAGTTCTTGCTTCAGAGCATTGTGGTCTGAAAGTATGCAGGGAATGATCTCAGTCTTTTGGTACTGGTTGAGAACCTGATTTGTGACCCAGGATGTGATCTATTCTGGGGAATGTTCTGTGTGCACTAGAGAAGAATGTGTTTTCTGTTGCTTTGGGATGGAATTCCTGAATATATCAATGATGTCCGTCTGGTCCAGTGTGTCATTTAAGGCCTTTATTTCCTTGTTGATCTTTTTCTTGGATGATCTGTCCATCTCAGTGAGGAGGGTGTAAAAGTCCCCTTCTATTATTGTATTATTGCTGATGTGTTTCTTGATTTTGTTATTAATTGGTTTATATAGTTAGCTGCTCCCATGTTAGGGGCATAGATATTTAAAATTGTTAGATCTTCTTGTTGGACAGACCCTTTAAGTATGATATAGTGTCCTTCCTCATCTCTGATTATAGTCTTTGGCTTAAAATCTAATTTATCTGATCTAAGGATTGCCACCCTAGCTTTCTTTTGATGTCCATTCGTACGGTAAATTGTTTTCTACCCCCTCACTTTAAATCTGAAGGTGTCTTTGGGTCTAAAATGAGTTTCTTGTAGACAGCATATTGATGGGTCTTGTTTTTTAATCCATTCTGATACTCTGTGTCTTTTGATTGGGGCATTTAGCCCATTTACATTCAGGGTAACTATTGAAAGATATGAATTTAGTGCCAGTGTATTGCCTGTAAGGTGACTGTTACTGTATATTGTTTCTGTTCCTTTCTGGTCTACTACTTTTAGGTTCTCTCTTTGCTTCAAGGACCCCTTTCAATATTTCCCGTAGGGCTGGTTCTGTGTTTGCAAATTCTTTTAATTTTTGTTTGTCCTGGAAGCTTTTGATCTCTCCTATTTTCAATGATAGTCTAGCTGGATATAATATTCTTGGCTGCATGTTTTTCCCATTTAGTGCTCTGAGTATCTCATGCCAGTTCTTTCTGGCCTGCCAGGTCTCTGTGGATAAGTCTGCTGCCAGTTTATATTTCTACCGCTGTATGTTACAGACTTCTTGTCCCGAGCTGCTTTCAGGAATTTCTCTTTGTCACTAAGACTTGTAAGTTTTCTATTAGATGATGGGGTGTGGACCAACTTTTACTGATTTTGAGGGGGTTTCTCTGCATCTCCTGGATTTTGAGCCTGTTCCCTTTGCCATATTATGGAAATTCTCTATTATAATTTGCTCCAATATACCTTCTGCCCCTGTCTCTCTTTCTTCTTCTTCTGGAATCCCAATTATTCTAATATTGTTTTGTCTTATGGTATCACTTATCTTTCAAATTCTCCCCTTGTGGTCCAGTAGTAGTTTGTCTCTCTTTTGCTCAGCTTCTTTATTCTCCGTCATTTGGTCGTCTATATCACTAATTCTCTCTTCTGCCTCATTTATCCTAGAAGTAAGTGCCTCCATTTTTAATTGCACCTCATTAATAGCTTTTTTGATTTCAGCTTGGTTAGATTTTAGTTCTTTCATTTCTCCAGAAAGGGCTTTTATTTATCCAAGAAGGGTTTCTCTAATCTCTTCCATGCCTTTTTTGAGCCCAGCCAGCACCTTGAAATCATCATTCTGAAATCTAGTTCTGACATATTTCCAATGTCTGTATTGATTAGGTTCATAGCCATTGGTACTCCTGCTTGTTCTTTTTTTTGTGGTGAGTTTTTCTGCCTTGTCATTTTATCCACGTAAGAATATATGAATGAGAGAATAAAATCCTAAGAGGTTGCCAAGACTGCAGAAAAAATTACACTAACCAAATCAGAAGAGACCCAAAACTGGTGGGAGAAGAAAGGGTGAAAAAAGAAATAAAAATAAAAAAATAAAAAAAATTAGAAAATGTATATATTAGATTGGTAAATAGAACAGAGCCAGGATATATATATTCTTTGTGTGTGTGTGTGTGTGTGTGTGTGTGTGCGTGTATACAGATACACATAAAGAAAATATTATATTTTTTTCACACAAAGGTAAGGGTAAACATAATGAAGGGATAAAATATGACTGTAAAGATGATAAATTTTAAAAAAATTCTAAAAAAGCAATTGATAAGATAAATTGGTTTAAAAAAGAAAAAGAAAGGGGAGAGAATGTGCTCAGGCTGGAGAGTAGAACAAAGCCATATGCTAGATTTAGGGTTTATTTTGATATATTAGAAGAGATTTTATCCCAAAATTTTAAAGAGAAAATAAATTATATGTATATAAAAAATAAGATTAAATACAGTGAAGTGTTAAAATATGACTATAACAATGAAGGTTTATAAAGATTCTTTTTTGAAAGGTATTTTTAGGAAAACCAGTTAAAAATGTTAAAAGAGGAAAGAGGAAAAGTTAAACAAAATAGAATATAAGAAAATAAAATAAAAAAAAATTTTTGCTTTGCATGACTAAAGAATTCTGGGGCAAAAAGCCATGAATTCTATGTGTTGCTTTCCTCTAGTCCTGGAGTTCTGCTGTTCTCCTTGATTGTGTGCTTGGTCTTGCCTGGATGTTCTTCCTGATCTTCTGGGGAAGGGGCCTGTTGCAGTGAGTATCAAATGTCTTTGCCTGAGGTGAAATTATACCACCCTTGCCCGGGGATAGGCTATGTAATCTGCTCGGGTTCACTCTTGGTAACTTTTGTTCCCTGAATGCTCTCCACAGAGCTCTGGAAGATAGGAATGAAAATGTTGTCCTCCCAATCTCCAGCCTGGAGGAGCCAAGAGCTCGGGGCCCCACTCCTGTGTGCCCTTGGAGAAAAGTAGTCCATCCCTTCCATCTCTCTGATCTTTAGCCTCACTCTGTGCTTACTCAGCCTGTGACCAAACATTTCTGTCTCTGGCACATAGCCCTGCTTGGAGCTTCCAAACCCAGCAGATTCCTGCCACATGTTCCTATACCACTCTTTGTAGAGGAGGTAGGAGGAAGTCTTTCCAGATCTGCCACTTGTGGGTCCCTGCTTATAAAGCAGCAGTCTGACTGTGCCTTGGATCACAGTTTAAGGTAACTCCCATTTGAAAGCTCACTCCTTGGCTCTGTCTTTGTAGTCCGCTTCCCCGCTCTGATACCTGGGAACTCTGTCACACTCAGAGACCTCTGATCCTTCTGTGACTCTTCAGGACCTGAGACCACATTGTCTACATGAGGGCTCAATCCCTGCTTAGCCTCTGGAATGATGTCCCTCAGTGGAGCAGACTTCTAAAAGTTCTGATTTGTGCTATGCTGTTCCACCACTTGCCGGGAGCTGGCCCCTCCCTCTATGGTCTATCTTCCTGTTGTTTCAGACTCACTTCTCCACACATCCTACCTTTCACAAAGTTGTGAATTTTCTGTTCCTAGAATTGCTGATTTTCTTCTCTTCTATCTCCTGGTGAGTCTGTAGGTATTTGGAATGGTTTGATAACTATCTAGCTGAACTCCTGGGACCTGATGTCATTTCAGTCTGCTACTTTCTGCCATCTTGGCCCCAGCTCTTTTATAGGATTTTTAGCACCCCCAAAAGAAACCTGGTATCTATCAGCAGTCACTCTATTTTCCTCCCACTGACCCTAGCCCTAGACAACCACTAATCTACTCTCTGTCTCTATAGATGTGGTTATTCTAGCGATTTTATGACATGGTATCATATAACACATGGTCTTTTGTGGCTGATTTCTTTTACTTATAATATTTTCAAAGGTTCATCCATATTGTAGCACATATCAGTACTTTATTCCTTTTTATGGTTGAGTAAGATCCTGTTGTATAGATATACCACATTTTGTTTATGCATTCATCACTTCACAGATATTTAGGTTGTTTCCATATTTTGGCTATTATGAATAATGCTGCTATGAACATTTGTGTACATTTTTTTGTTTGAACATGTTTTCAGTACTCATGGGTATATGCTGGGTCATGTGATTACACTAGGGTTGATTTTTTAAGGAGCCATCAGACTGTTCTCCAAGGTGTCTAGACCATTTTACATTCTCATTAGCATTTTACATTCTCATTAGCATTGTATAAGGGGGCCAATTTCTCCATACTCTGGCCAACACTTGTTATCTGTCTTTTTGGTTATAACTATCTTAGTGGATATAAACTTGCCTTCAGTTTTGAAACCAAGTCTTTTAAGTAGTTTTCTGACAACAGATGAAATATGTAAAGCATCAAGTATACTAATGGCTTTATATACTAAAGGCTTTATAGAAGTCCAGAGAGAAAGGGATAAAAATCTTACTAATTTTCACCAATTGTTCTCAAGCTTTTATGTGCATTGGAATCACTTAGAAGACTTTTTGTGAATCTGTATTATTGGGTCCTACCCAGAGCTTCTAATTCAGTGGAATTGCAATGGGTGAGAAAATTTACATTTGTAACAAGTTTCTATATGTTACTGTTGGTCTAAAGACCACATTTTTGGAACCATTGATTTAATACACATGATGGTAATGCTTACTTTGAGCCCAGCTTCTTCCTTAAGTGTATTACGTATGTTACTTTATGTAATCTTCACACAGGTATGCTCCACTATTAGATCATTTTACAGATGAAGAAATTGAGTCATGGAGAGATTAAGTAACTTGCTCAAGGAAATTGATTATATAAAGCTTAAGAAATTTTCTCAAGATCACATATCTGAAATTAGTGGAGCTGATACCTGGTTTGGTTCTAGTATTTATGCTCTTAATCACTATGTATTGCTGCTATACATAAAGTTAATTCATATGGTATACATGTTTATTGAGTGAAAACTTGAGAATAATCCATTTCTTGCAAATTTGGGATGCTTAGTTCCAAGAAAGAATTCTTTTCTTTCAAGACAATAATCTAAAAAATCAAGGATTTCCTCAGTGTGCTTATATCTACTAATTCATTCATTACTGTGTTCAGTTACTCTCAAAGTTCTTTTGTGTTTATGATTCAGTTTTATGTAACATAGAACTACTGTGAATTATAATTTTTATGTTAACAAGTATTGTTGAATATCTAAGTAATTGTTATGATCTTGGAGAGTGCCTGAAATTCTCTGGGCCTCAGTTTCTTCATCAAACTATGCCTTTATAATTTGGATTTAGTTGTCCTTTTATAAAATTCAGATGGCAATCATTTCTTAGTTGAGAGGGGAATTTAGTTAAGTGGATGCAATTTCCTGTTTTAAGATTTTCTCCTTTGACATTTTCTCAACTTTGGAAGTTACTGATAGAAAAAGTCAGAGTTGATCAAGCTTTCTTTGAGACCTTTTTTTTTTTTTTAAATGAACATTTGTGTTTGTGATTGTGATTTTGTATTCCTTACCTATAAATTGCTCATAATTTCTTACACAGTTTTTCCCATTTTGTATTAGTACTTCATAATTTTTTAGTTTACTAATGTGCAATCATTTAAACTGGTCTGAAGTTTCTAAAGTTTGTAGTACCTCAAATATTTTGTGATATACCTTGATTGTATACATACTAAGTTCAGAACACTTTACTAAACAGTTTTAGAACATAGGTTTGAAAGAGACACACTATATTTTCTGCCGTAGAAGAATTTACATTTTAATTGTAACAGTTTTAATTCAGTTTACTAATTAGTAAAGCATATCTGGAAAATTCATCAGACTTGGGCATGGACAAAAGTGATTACTGGATTTCCTTTCAGGGAAATGCTGAATGTCTAGAGACCCTGAAAGGTTTATCTGATTCTAAGTAAGTGTGCACTTTGGATCATCTTTGATCGACCAGGCTATTTTATAACTCTAAGGATAAAATTTAAATTGTAGAAAACAAAACATTGCAAACATTTTCTGCTTTTGACACTGCAAATGATTCTTGTTCTTGGCAATACAAATGGGTTTTGTCCAGGAGAAAATATAAATTTCTATAAGTCAGACTCTACAATTTGGTTTTCACTTCTTTCTGATTTTCTCCTTAATTAATAAGGAAATGAAATCTGACAGGTAACATTTTGATTCATGGTCTTTTAATATTTACATGAGAATCATGATTTTATAATTTTGGAATTTATGCTTTAGAATTTTTATCTACTTATATAATGCATATGTAGTTAAATATAAATATATATGAATTTATAAGACATACCATTATATATGCTGAAAAGTAGTAAGACAGCACTAATTTTTTTAGACTAAGAGTGATATTTTCCCTTATCACAAATAAAGCATGTACATGCAAGATGAACTAAAATATATTCATAAACAAGAAGAAAATTAAAAAATAAAAACATTTTATGGCCTCAACATCTAGAAATAATCACTGTTAAGACCTTGGGATACAGTATTTCTGACTTTTTTTGTATTTATGTAGCTTTTTTCTTAAGTAGGATAATACTATGTCCTATATTGATTTAAGCCTTTTTGTTTTAACTCAAAAGTATATAAATGAGCACCTTTTTGACATTTTGTTTTTGAAGATTGTATTTAGCATTTCTAGGGAGAGGGGGCTAACAAAGGTTCTTGTTATCAAGAACTAATTCTAATTAGTTCTAATTAGAACTAATTCAACTAATTACTAATTACTTAGTAGGTAACATGTCATTATTTTTAACATGACAACATGTTAAAATTGGCACATGAAACCACCATGTGTAGAAGAAATTAAAGCAAAACTGTTTGAATACTTTACAAGAGGTAGCCACTCTGTTAGGGATCTTCTCCCTGTACACACATCATGATTAAATATTTTTTGGTTTGTTTTTGTTTTTGTTTGTTTTGTTTTTTAAAAAGAAGCTGGTAGGGGTACCTAGGTGGTTCAGTGACTCAGCTCAGGTCTAGATCCAAGGTTGTGAGTTCAAGCCCTATGTTGGGCTTCATGCCAGGTTATTGAGGAACTGAGGGTGGGGAAGAATTTAAGACTACAAAGGAAAGGAAGCCAGGAATATCAGTATAGGAAAGCAGTCCTATCCTAGCTGTTAACATTTAAAAAGCCCTTTCAAGGACTAAAGAAATAAAGGCTACAAATGTCTGCAGCTTGAAATGGCTTTTATACTTTTGAACCTGTTATGAAAGCTTTTCTTAGAATTCTTTCCTCCCCCTCCTCCAAAACAAAATAGTTTTAAAAAAGAAATTAAACAGGAAAAGACCAGATAAAAAGGATGTTGCCACATAGTCTATTTTAAATTTTGGAGCCAGAAGAATAGCTTTTTGAAAAAAAAAATTGAACAAAGAATTGCCATATTTGAAAGTCTGAAGGAAACAAAGAGAATAAGTTGTTTTATTCTTGAATCTTGTGAATTGCTAGCAGTTGAAATGTAGGTGCAATTCCAGCAGGGATCAACACCTCTTGATTTTGTTGCTCTTACACTTGTTTACAAACGTGTTAGAAAAAGTAAAAGAGAAAGAAGCAATATATACCCAGACCATTCTGTTTTTAATACAGTATTTGGTTGAACACAAAGGTTTTGTATCTATCTTCATAAAGAGTAACATTTACTTCATAAAGAGTAATAGTTCAACATTTAAAAAAAATGTTGAAAGGACATGGATTGCCAATCCTTATAAAGTTACTCACCAAAAAGCTAGGTATGACTTTCCTCCCTTATTTTATGATTTATTTCTTATTATAAATGAAATGGAAAAATAAATGACAGACATGTAGTGGCTTACAGATTTTATCCTTTTAGCCTTATAAACCATCAAGATTGCAGAGGTATTTCCAGTCTCTCTAATGGAGTCTAACTCTACTTAAATTAAAAACTTTTAAAAGTCCTGCAATGTGATATGGAAGTTCTGAATTTTAGTCCCATCACTTCTATTAATTTAGTCATGGCACAGTCACCCAACCTGTCTCAGAGTCAACTAGTTTATTCTGTTTTTTCCATCTCTAAAGCTCTGTAATTCTGTGAATTTTAAAAAGTGAAAGTAATGTTAAGGATAAAATTTTCCTAAAGAAAAATTCTCAACAAATATTCTTAAATTCAAAATGATGTTTTCTTAATTGGTAATATAAAACAAAATTTTAGTATACCACAGAATTTTTTTGACCACCTAATTTTTTTTCTTTTGAGCCCAATTTCATTGTTTTTTAATATTAGAAGGGCTACTGCTCCTTCTACATTTGGCAAAAATGGAGTACATGGGTGGCTCAGGTCATGATCCCAGTGTCCTAGGGTCGAGCCCCACATCGGGCTCCTGCTCAGTGGGAAGCCTGCTTCTCCCTCTCCCACTCCCCCTGCTTGTGTTCCCTGTCTCACTGTGTCTCTCTCTGTCAAATAAATGAATAAAATCTTAAAAAAATTTTTTTTATGTATATTAGTTTCAGGTGTACAATATAGTGATTCAACAATTTCCTATATATTATAAAATGCTCACCACAGCATACTCCCCATTTGTTACCACATAGTTAATACAATGGTACCGACTATATTTGCTATGCTGTACATTTCAGCGCTGTGACTTATTTATAACTGGAAGTTTGTACAGATTAATCTTCTTCATCTATTTTTTCATTGAAATATAATGGACATATAGAAAAGTGCACAAAGCATAATTGTGTAGTTCATTGTTACAAAATGGGTATATCTATATAACCACTGCCCACATCAAAAAATAAAATATATTTAGTGCCCCTTATGTCTTCCTTCCCTCCCAGTGACTATTCTCTTTTTCCCCAAAGATAGCTATCTTGACTTCAAAGAACATGCATTAATTTTCCCTGTTTTATTGTTAAAATGTAAATCAAGTCATATTAAAAATTATAAGACTTTATTTGAGTGAAATTTGATTTGAATCAGGCAACATCCAATCTAGCAGATAAAATGGAGCTTTGAGGAGCTATACAAAATGAAAGACTTTTATAGGCAGAAGGGAGCAAGAACAAGGACGTTTTATTAGCAAAAGCTGGATTACTTCTGGCAAGGTCACTTTCTTTTAGGGTATGCAGGGGACCTATCAGGCAGATTACCTCACTGGTGCTGACCAGGTGATTTTTTTTTTAAGATTATTTATTTATTTGAGGAGAGAGAGAATGAGAGAGAGAGCATGAGAGGAGAGAGGTCAGTGGGAGAAGCAGGCTCCCTGCTTAGCAAGGAGCTTGATGTGGGACTTGATCCTGAGACTCCAGGATCATGACCTGAGCTGAAGGCAGTTGCTTAACCAATGAGCCACCCAGGTGCCCTGACCAGGTGGTTTTTGATTAACTGGTTTAAGATTCTGAGGGGTGCCTGAGTGGCTCAGTGGGTTAAGTGTCTGCCTTCGGCTCAGGTCATGATCTCAGGGTCCTTGGATTGAGCCCCCACATCGGGCTCTCTGCTCAGCAGGGGGCCTGCTCCCCACTCCCCTCCCTGCCTCTCTGCCTACTTGTGATCTCTCTCTCTGGCAAATAAATAATTAAAAAAAAAATTCCATTTCTGAAAGGTCAAAGCTCTAATTAAGTCAGGGCACCTAGGTGGCTCAGCCATTTAACCATCTGACCTTGGCTCAGGTCATGATCTCTGGGTCCTGGGATGGAGCCCTGAGTGAGGCTCTCCACTTAGCAAGGAGTCTGCTTGTCCCTCGTCTTCTGCTCCTTGCCCCACAATGCTCTCTCTGTCTCCCTCTCAAATAAATAAAATCTTTAAAAAAAAAAATCTATCCATCTGAGAGAGACAGAGAGAGAGAATTGGCAAAGGGAGAGAATATCAAGCAGACCCCCCACCAAGGGCTGAGCCTGACCAACCCTTGGTCACTCAACTGACTAAGCCATCCAAGTGCCCCAATAAATAAAATCTTAAAAAAAAACCCTGTAATTAAGTCTTGGTTTAGTGATGTGAGGCTTAGCATAAGTGACTCAATTTGGGGGCCGTTGTCTTGTTTTTAACATGAACTTTATTTAAATAGACCCAGATAGTATACTGAGGTACCTGGGTGACTCAGTCAGTTAAGTGTCTGCTTTCAGCTCAAGTCATGACTCCAGTGTCTTGGGATCAAGGCCCACACTGGGCTCCCTGCTAACTGGGGAGCCTGCTTCTCCTCTCTCCTACACCCCTTGCTTGTGCTCTCTTTCTCTCTCTCTGTTAAATAACTAAAATCTTAAAAAGAAAAAAAAAAGAACCAGACAGTATGTATTCTTTTGAATCTAGCTTTTTTTTTTTTTTAACTACACAATATTATATTTGTGTGGATCATCACTGTCATTATGTAGTAGTGGTTGGTTCATTTTATTTCTGTATAGTATTCTACTGTATGAATTCACCTATTGATAGGTCTATGGATTTCTGGTTTGGGACTAGTATGAATAATGCTGCTGTAAGATTTTGTGTAAGTTTTTTTTTATATAAATGTGCATGCTTTACTGTTGGATATATGCTTAAGAGTAGAAAATAACATGAAAAGCTTTTCCAAAGTATATGTACAAATTTATATTTCCACTTGCTCAGGCCATAGAATTTTACCATTTCCTTTATGATTATCAAAATGAATTGATCTCTAATATGAAGCATTTGAATTTTCCCAAGAGAAAATTGGTATGTGGACACTGATTAAACTTATTAAATCTTATTTTTTTTTAAATGTCATAGCCCTACTCTTTGGTGACTAGGACTCTGGAATTTCTCACTACCTATTATTTGATACATGGAAAAGCAATCGATTTTTTGCTAACTTTTGTTCCCTCAGAGAACTAAGAGTGGTTGGAAAAAGAAAACCTCAAAATCATTGAACTGTTTTTTTCATTTTCTTTTTTTACTCCCTTGGCTAAACTAAGCAGTGTTCTAATAATAAACTCCTTTAGCTGTCATAACATTCTTGAATAATATAGTACTTTCTGCTTTGAGCAGAGAAGAGATTAGTATTTATTTTCTATTCCTATGATGTTTCTCCCTCCTTCGTTCTCTCTCTTTCTCTTTGTGCTAATTCTTATATAAAATATTCTATATTTTCATTTAAGGACCTTGCTGTGGTCTGTCCACCCACCACAACATATTAATCAAAAGCTGTTTCTTTAAGACAACTATCATATGATCTCCCCGATATGAGGAAGTGGAGATGCAACGTGGGGAGTTTGGAGGGTAGGAAAAGAACAAATGAAACAAGATGGGATTGGGAGGGAGACAAACCATAAGCGACTCTTAATCTCACAAAACAAACTGAGGGTTGCTGGGGGGAGGGGGGTTGGGAGAAGGGGGGTGGGGTTATGGACATTGGTGAGGGTATGTGCTTTGGTGAGTGCTGTGAAGTGTGTAAACCTGGCGATTCACAGACCTGTACCCCTGGAGATAAAAATATATGTTTATCGGGATGCCTGGGTGGCTCAGTTGGTTGGACGACTGCCTTCGGCTCAGGTCATGATCCGGGAGTCCCGGGATCGAGTCCCTCATTGGTCTCCCGGCTCCACGGGAGTCTGCTTCTCTCTCTGACCTTCTTCTCGCTCATGTTCTCTCTCACTGTCTCTCTCTCAAATAAATAAATAAAATCTTTAAAAATATATATATATATGTTTATAAAAAATAAAAAATTAAAAAAAAACAGTTACAAAATATAATAAGTGACATAAGGAATCAAGGGACTCTTGACAGATTGGCTTAGGAATATTTCTTTGAGTTAATGACTCAAGGATGAGAAATTGCTAGATAGGTAATTAATGGGGCAGTGTTTCAGGTGAAAGGAACAGCAAATGAAAAGGGCTTGAAGCTGAAAAGAGCTTAGTGCATTCTGGGTGCTGAAGAAAGACTAGTATAAATTAGAGTGTAGTGAAAAGAGGGGAGAGTGGCATAAGATGAGATTGGAAAGATAGGCAGAGTTTTGTAGATCAGGATAATGGAGTTTGGATTTTATCCTAAGTGCAATGGTAAGCCATTGTAGGGTCTTTCAGCAGAGGAGTGATTGATTTAATGTTTTAAGAAGCCCCCTCTTATTACAGTCTCAGGAATTGATTAGAGGAGGTTCAAGATGAGAGGTGAACCTGTTTCATAGTCTAGGTGAGAAATAATGAAGACCTGGGCTAAAGTGGTAGTGGTAGAGATAAAGAGATGTGGAGCAGTTTAAGATCTATATTACAGGAAGAAACAACTGAATTTGCTACTGGATTGGATATTGAGGATAATGGAAAGGAAGGAACAAAAGATGGCTCTTAGGTTTCTGGTTTGAACAACTTTTGGGACTCGGTGGGGAAAGATGGACAGATTTAGGTGGATAGGTATCATGATTTCTTTTTTGATTCCTTCTTTGGACATACTAAGTTTACAATGTCTTTGACATGTTTAGGTGGTGATGTAAAAAACTAGTCAATTAGATATTTGAATTTCAGGTTTTCTGACATTCACAGAAGTCAGGGCTAGAGATACATGCTTGGGAGTCATGAGCATGAGGATAGTATTTAAATCCAAGGGAATGGATGAAATGACCTAGGAAAAGAGACAAATCTCATGGGCTCTAGCCTGAGTCTGAGGGATCCTAGAACTTACAAGTCAGGCAGAAGAGGTAGATTAGAGTAGAGGCTGGGGGGTACTGGTAGTGAGAATGGATTAAATCAGGAGAGTGTAGTATTTGGAAGCCAAGAGAGGTCAGTGTTTCAAGAAAGAGGGAGCTGGTTGCATTGATTTTGTTTAATACTTGTGAGAAACAAAGATGATCACAGAGAAATGATCATTGGATTTTGTAACATTTGATTTTAATTCCAACTATGCTACTTACTAGTTGTGTGAACTGGAACACTATTTCACATCATTGTCTCAGTTTTCTCATCTTCAGAAAAGGCAATAACAATACTTCTATCATGTGGTTATTGTAAGCGTTGATGAGCTAACATGTGTTTACCTAGAACGGCATCTGACAAATTTGGGATGCTCAATTGATATTAGTTAATTCCTTTCTTTTCTAGGTCTGTGATGCCTTTTGAAACTTTGAATAAAGTACACCTATCCCTTATTTAAAGATGTTAATTTATTTCTGGAAATTCTGTTGCTTAGTGTAAATCTATAAAATAAAAAATATTGTCATTAATTTAATTGTAAAAATTATGATGTATTTCATCTCAACCCAAGATACCCAAATATTTACACAGATAGAAAAATGTATCATTTAGGGAACAATGAAAACAAATTTATATAAGGAGTAGATAATATTTGAAAGTAAATAGATAGATTATATATAAGCTATTAAGTAATAAAGGTTTATTATACCTACCAAAGAAGGAAAAGAATTGATAATGGTTGTCGGCTGGTAGAGGAGGAGTGTGAGGTATTCATTTTTTGGAAGGTATGTTATTCTTTCTGAGCCATTTTTCCCAATCAATTTTTTTTAGCTCTTTAGGGGCTTCTGATTACCTTGCCTTCATGTGAACTTAATATAAAATTACAGCATACTTTTAGAGTTGTGTAGGATGCTACCTTTTCATTCCTTTTTGGCAATGCAGAACATTTGGGTCATCTAAGCATGCAATGTTTAGGTACACAATGCAAAATTTTCCACATGATATTCTTTGATGAGGAGTTGTTATATTGAATAAATGGGTGAGTGTTTTTGCCTGAAAGTGTAACATCAAAATATTGTATCTTATAGTGTATTTATTTAGTGTATTTTGGGTGAGAAAATATTTTGGAAAAACAAAAGATGTCATCTGAAAGCAATAAAACTTTTTCAGAGCCATTTAAAACTAATAATTTGCTATCTATTGTAAGTATTTACTGATCAACTACTCCATGCATGGCTATGATAGGCTCTGGGGAGATAGCTAATATGTTTATAATTTAGTGAGTAACTTTTAGCAAGCAGAAGTTTTAGGTGATTTTTAATTTTTTAAAAATATTTTATTTATTTATTTGATAGAGAGAGAGAGAGAGAGAGAACAAGCAGGGGGAGCCGCAGAGGGAGAGGAATAAGCAGGTTCCCTGCCGAGCAAGGAGCCCAATGTGGAACTCAATCCCTGGACCTTGGGATCATGACCTGAGCCAAAAGCAGAGGCTTAACCATCTGAGCCACCCAGGCACCCCTGATTTTTAATTTTAAAGACAAACTATCGAAAAGGCAAAAGCCGTTTATTAGTGGCATCTCTCTAACAATGTGAAATACTCTCTTAACTGAGGAAAAAATATGGAAACCTAATGTATATAAACTGGAAATAAGAAATCCAATTATAAAAAATGAAGTTACACTTTTAAACTATGTATTTTAAAAAGTATATTTTTAAAAATTGCCACCTATACCCCCAGACTGGCAAACCATCTTGTGGGGACTCATAAAGCCACTCTGGCAGATGGATAGGAGTATGGTTGCACCAGAGAACCACTGTCCAGACAGGTTGGATTTCCATTTCATGCCGAGTTTATACATCTAAGGCACATGTATTTCTTGGCAAAAGTCTGAATTTCCTGCTGAAAGTCTTGGCATAGATAAGCGTAAGATCAATGAGTTCCAAGGTAGGGTTTTTGCTTTAAGTATCTGTGTATAACTCCTATTGGCATGGTGTTTTAAAGGGAATATATTTGATAAGTTACTCATTTATCCCTCTAAACTATAAAGTTACTATATGATAGTTTTAATAATATACCATACAACTGTTGTTACTGGTTGGTGTTGTACATATCTTGGTCTCAGAGCAAGAGTATGTGCAGATTGGAAATCAACCCAAAAGACTTCTTGAGTGTTTATTACAAACTGAGACTTAATTCTGTTTCTCTCTAATCATTTTCTTTTTGTACTGATACTAGACTCAGTATCTACCCTAGTAGCCCATCCAGTGGTGGGGTTTGTAGGCATCCCTAAACCTGAAAAAGTGGCTGAGATGAACTCAGGGGTGTTCTTTACTTTTCTGAAAGTAATTCTGTGTGGCTTATTTCAATTTATTTACTTTTTTCTCTAGAATTACTGTAAAGGTTTTCTATTTCACTCATTACAGCACAGTGTTTTTCACATTTGAATAGACTGCATCAACATGAATTCTTTATAAGGACCTTAAAAACAAACTTTGCCAAGTCCCCGAATACAGAAGTGAATTCACATCCCAATACTCAGCTGGCTCATGAATAAAGGAGAGCCTGTGCCTGACACTTTGAAGCTGTAGCTGTTAAACCATACAGAATATTTACCTCAATAAATCATTATAAGAAACTAAGGTACAATTATACCCACAGAGAAAAAGAATTCAAAACACTGATTTATGTGTTTCAGTGCCTATTCCCTTTCCCACTATGTTTTGAATTTTATGCGTGTTTGTCATCTTTGGCTGCTCCTATGTATCTTTAAACTAATGGGTTCTGAT
The DNA here is from genome assembly GCF_022355385.1 of Mustela nigripes. Lineage (NCBI taxonomy): Eukaryota > Metazoa > Chordata > Mammalia > Carnivora > Mustelidae > Mustela > Mustela nigripes. The sequence goes on from NC_081557.1 coordinate 34,888,115, forward strand.
TTTTTTAACATTCCTCATTAAGTTTGTTATTTTTCTTAGACACACAGACATGATTTGCATAGTGTACAAAGTTTTACATTCAAAATGAACTATATCTCATTTCTTAGGACTGAAGCATAAAATGGAAAAAGTGACTTACCTATTTTAAATAAAACACTGACTTTGCTTAATTTGTGGACATTTAAGCACAGTTTCATATAAAGAATTTCATTTGGCATTTATTTAGGAGTACTGGGAAATAGTAAAGAATTGGTATATAAGCAGGACATAGACCACTACCTTAAAGAACCACCTTCTACAGAACTGTTTTGCTTACTTAAAATAACAATAATACTGTGGAAAGAACATTTGTTCACCAACGTGTGTTTTGTCTTTCTGAAAATAAAGGCCCCAAAGCAAAAGTTAACCAGTAACATGGAGAAAGGAATGGCAGTTAAACTTGACAAAGAATCAATGTACAGACAGAAAAACTTTTGCCTAGAATAATTTACAATGTCATCTAGATGTGGTAGGAAAAAAAGGTTTTCTAATGACATGTTGTAAATTGAAAAATTATAAAAAGTACTTTAAAGAAGTGAAATAATTCATAAACAAGGATAAAAATGTTATATCTTTAATTTAATTTAAAGCAATTTAATCTTTATGATTTTAGAAACATCAGAGTACATACTATTCCTGAAACTTATTGTAAAAATCAGGGACTGAATTTAACTTAATTATGTGATCAGTTTGGATCACAGGGTTGTACCTTCGAACAATGTAATGTTATCTAGATGTTATCCCCTTTTGCAATCAGTGTGAAATTTTGGATATTAGTTGGATTAAAGTCAGGCCTTTAATGAATTCCTTATTACTCAAGTAATAAGATAACTCTTATTGCTTCTTATCCTTTTCTAATGAGAAGAATTTAAGGATGTACATAAATTGTAGGTTATTTGGGATTCTGGAATCTTCTCTTCCCCCACCTCTCTAATATTAGGACCAGCTTATTTCCTTCCAATTACTAAGTATAGTTTATAATTATTTTATCACGATTCATTTATTGTACATCTTCCCAGTAAGAGCACCATATAGCAAGGTCTTGGTTTTTTTATTAATGATATATTCCCACCACCCAAAGAGATGTTCCTGGTGCACAGCATGTGCCTAATAAGTACTTATAGAATGAATGAATCAAGGGAGCCAGTGTAATGGGCATTCTTGTTTATTTTCACATTTATTTGCTATGAGTACAGGGTGGCTAAGGTAAGTGGAATTAGATCGTGAGGGGAATGAGAAAGCTAAAGAAAGAACCAGCATAAGACAAGAGAAAATGCAAATAGAGAAAAGAAAATAAAACCTAGTTATTGAAGAGCAAATATTCAAAATTTGTTGACTTTTCAAGTAGAAAGTGATTCAGCATAAGAAGTCATATGACAGGAGTAAGATCAACAAGTCAAAAAGGAAAAAGTAAAGGAGAACCTATACTGAAAAAATAACCCCATCCAGTCATTCATTTTGAGTACATTTTTATCAGGCACCTACTCTGTGTAAGGAACTGTGTTAGGCACTGAGGGTGTTCCCAATACACTTTTGCCCTCAAGGAGCTTAAGTCTAGCAGAAAGATAAAGCTGTGTACATTAGTAATGAAGAAAAACAAAAAGCAGAAGAAAAGTACAAGCAAAATTCGTGAGTTTAAGCTAGTCAGACTACATATTGTTTGATTCCATTTATATGAATGTCCAGAATAGACAAATCTATAGAAACTAAAAGTAGAGCAGTGGTTGCATGGGGTAAGGTAGGAGGAAATACGGAGTAACTGCTAATAGATACAGGGTTTCTGTTTTGGGGTTTTTGATAAAGATGTTTTAATACCGATTGTGATGGCTCCACAACTCTGAATATGTTAAACTCCACTGACTTTAGCACTCTAAATGGGTGGATTGTGTGATATGCGAATTATAGCTCCATAAAACTGTTAAATAAATGTTTTCAAGGCATTTAATGGGGGTTCTGAAAAGGTATGGGCAGAAGGAGTGAGGAAGGGAGAATTAGAGGAGGTTTTGAGGATAGGGAAGATGTAATGAAGAAACCATGGGTTATCAGGTGGCAGATGAATGGGACAATTTTGGGGTGCTTAAGCAAGATTTTCCTTTCTTACTTTGAAATAGGAAATTTCTGAGAATGGGGAGAGAAATGATTAGGACTGGCAATAAGAAGACACCATGTGCTTAAAGGAAGAGTGAAAAATGTATAGAGAAATTTCACTTTGGAGTTAGTCCTCTGTGTGGTTGAATGAAAGAGAGTGGGGGTGAGAGCTAAAACTAGAGCACAAATAGAAAAATAAATGCCTATGTCAGAGTACAGGAGGTTGAGGGGAAAAGGAAAGTAAGCGTAGGAGAATTAACTAAGTGAGGAAAACAGTGATAGAAGAGGTAAGAGGCAAGAAAGACAAAGTGATGTTAATGATCTATTCCTTTGTTTTCAGTTCAGGTACTCATTGACGGTCTCTGTTCTGGTTCTGGTCCTTTGTCTTTTTATCAGCAACCCTATTCTTTCAAATATGCAGTCCTTGCCTGTTAGTTACTCTGGGATCTGATCAACTTATTTACTCTTACGAAGTAAGGATTTCACGCTATTCCTACTTTCAAGATCTTTTATTTTTAAAGTGTACTATAAAAAGAAGGCAGTGTTTAACACAAAGATATTAGTGATGGAATTTAGACATCTGATTAGAAACCTTGACTTTTTCATCAAAGAGATAGAAGGGAAATATTTTTATCATACAATATAAGCAACTGCCTATTTCTTTATGAATATGAGCAGAAGGGATGGAAATTTAGATGATCTCTAGTTTCCTTCACGTCGCTTCATGTCAAATAGATTTTTTGCTCTGATACAATGTTTTTAAAGGTTTCCAAGAGAGTATTTGAATATTCTTGCTGGAAAATTCTTTAAATCTTCTTTACCTTCCCAAATGTTATGTATGATTTTGCACCCTAGTTTAATTATCTGGAAGAATTGAGTCCTGAACTATGTTTTATGAAGTTCACTTTTAAATTTGGGAGAATCCAATCCAGATTTAACCTGTGTACTGAGAATTTGGGTATTTTGTAGGAAACTCAAGGCAAATCTAATGGGTTACCCTATTTTTAGCTATGTAATTAGGGAACTTCACTAGGCTTTTATTCATTCAACAAATTATTTATTGAATACCTACTGTATGCCATGTCCTGTGCTAAGAGTCTCAGTTTTTTTTTCACATTAACATAAGCATAATAATATCTGTTTTGCAGGGCTGTTGTGGTGGTTATATAAAATCTACTAAAGTACTTGGTACAGATGTTTAATAAAAAAAAGTTGCTGTTGTTTGCTTAGCTTGTTATCATTCTACTAGCCACTTGATTGTTTATTGCCTTGGAATTACCAGAGAAATGTAAGTGGGAGAGTAGGGACCATGGCTTATTTATTATAGTGCTTTGCAAATAGTAGGTTTCCACCTACTTCAGAAAGGAAACTCATTGTAATTCCTGAAACAAAGTAAATTATTTCCAAGTAATGAAGTGGAGGAGATCATTTTTGCTGAGTTGAGTACAACATTTGGTTTCAGGCTTCTTGGCAATCCAGAATAAATGAAAATCATAGTATTGTTATCCAATAGAAAGGAAGCATACTTATTTCTCAAAGAATACAAAATTTTCTCCAACATTCAATTCTGGGAGGAATTTGCTCTTTCTGTAACCGACTCTGTGCCTTGAATTGACAGTGCTTTCAATAGTAGATTAGATTTGTTAGTGTGACAATAGGAACTGCTCAAAGGTAAGAGGTCAAGGTAGAAATTGTATAATAGGTAAGAGAAGTTAGGACACTTCACTGAGCTTTATTCATTCATTCGACAAGTATTAATTGAGTACCTGCTGGTGAGAGAAAAATAGAATTATACATGTATTAAAGTGATTTGCACGGTGTATTACAGAGTGTTACTGTTGAGAGAAATACAAATTCTTCTGTGTTGTAATTCACAAGTGATGTTCCATGGATAAAATTTTAGAACATAATGTATCAGTTTTGAGCATGTTGTAAGAAAGATGAAATAAACAAATAAGCGCAAATAAATTTTTTAAAGTTAGTTTGTTTTTGATGGGGAGAGAAATAAAAGCCCAAAATATATTGTTTGTTTTGTAGCACTCAAGCTTTCCATTAGCATTCCCTTCTACTTTCCAGATTATATTTCTAGCTTATATTATTATGAAACACTTTGAGAAACTCAAAAGTGAAAAAGGTCTTTGTAATTTAAATAAGTCTTTGTAATTAAAAATTCCTCTGGACTAGAACTTGGCATTGAGGTTTCTTTCTATTTTGAATAGTCTTTTTCATAAAAAATATTCACCAGCCATTTTTTAATCAAATGAAAATTTAAAAGAATGTTTCTGGCAGTCATGAGACATTATACATTCATAAAAATAATAAAATGTTTTCATTACCAGGTGTTCTGAGAATTTTACATTAACTAATTTACAAGTGTAATTTGATCATTTACCATTAGCATATGAAATATTTTGTGATACCCTCATGGTCATTAATCTATATTTGTGAACTGTATATTCTCCATGTATTATATCACACTGATTAGTGTGATTTGATCATGTAGTAAAACACATTCTATGCATACACTATATAACTTACTAAAGTTCAAACATATAATGTACATTTTTAATGCCACAGGAAAGTAAATTCAAATTTGATGCCACTTGTGACTTTATATAATTGTTTTATTTATTACTTACTTATTGCTAAATGTTCAAGGGAAAACTATCCCTTAAAGTGGTATGTGGGGAAGAATTTTATATATATGTTTATTGCGTAGGTAGTTTCTTTGACATGGACTATTTCAGTTGAGATGTAAAATACAATATTCAGGATTTTTTTCCTTGTTCATAAAATATTATAGTACAACACAGGCTTTCTGAAGGTGTCTGGGACTTCAAACACCTTTAGAAGATTAGGGACTCAGGAAAACAAGAAGGCTGGCCACTGGGTTTGGAATGGGGAATCTTCCAAATTCTCCATGCCCAGAGGGAATAAAGGATACTAATGGAAAAAAAAAGTGACTGAACTTCAGAGCTAGCCAGTGTCCTTGGACTGGAAAAAGGTCTGTCAGAGGAAGTTCTGATGTTTGTAAAAGTGCCTTCCAGCGGTCTGACTCGGGAAATCATATATAGTAAACTAATTTAATGATTTACACAGTCACTCTGTTTTCCCCAAGCAGTGTCCTTTTTACTTGCTGGTACACAGACACAATCTTTTATTTCATAGAAGGGTTAAAACAATTCAGAGAAGTTATCTCTTCTAATAAAGACCAGTGTAGCATTTAAATAAAATACATGGAAACTTTCTGTTAGACCATAAAGTCTTAGATGAGAAGGATTTGGGAGTTTGTTTTGAGTATGTATAGTGGGTAGCAAAAGAGCATAAATGTTAGTGTACATAACTTACATTTTATATTAAATATACAATGAAATAATCCATCAATTTGGACTTCTGTTTGTAAATCGTTTTTGCATTTTCCCAAATTATTAATAAAATATTTCCTTCAGGTTCCAGAAGACTTTAAAGTAATTAAATAACATTATTTAAATATTTATATTCAGACTCCTGGGTGGCTCAGTCAGTTGGGCATCTGCCTTCGGCTCAGGTCCTGATTCCAGGCTCTCTGCTCAGCGGGGAGTCTGCTTCACCCTCTCCCTCTGCCTGCTGCTCCACCTGCTTATGCTCTGTGTCTCTCGGTGTCAAATAAATAAATAAAATCTTAAAAAAATATATTTACATTTCGACTAACTCCAGGAACCAGATAATGAAGTGTGTTTAGAAAACTTTCAACTAGTATCTTTCTTTTTTCCAAACATGAGCTTTTGATCTTAGGTCAGGTAGAACTGCATGTTCATGTTATTAAATGTTAATACATTACTTTGTTTTCCTGAGCCAGATTTCTGGGGTTTTCAGACCATAAAATCCTTATTAAAATCAGGATAGAAGTTAGTAATAAGGGAAAAATAGCATATATCACATCTGAAAAGGTTATTCTCTATGTAGAATTTATAATGTAGGAGGTGATAACAGAGTGTGACATAGTTTAAAGTGGACTGAAATTATAACAGGAGATGCAGGGTTTAGTCCTTGATATGTGTTAGGGAAGAAACTCACCAGGTCTCAGTTTTAGATGGTTTGTTTTTGATGTGTGCTATGTTTTTAAAGTAAACTTTAGGGGTGTCTGGGTGGCTCAGTGGGTTAATAAGCCTCTGCCTTCGGCTCAGGTCATGACCTCAGGGTCCTGGGATTAAGCCCCACATCAGGTTCTTTGCTCAGCAGGGAGCCTGATTCCCCCTCTCTCTCTGCCTGCCTCTCTGCCTACTTGTGATCTCTCTCTCTCTCTGTCAAATAAATAAATAAAATCTTAAAAAAAGATAAACTTTAACACTAAAACCTACAGCATTGTAAGTATGTAACTGAAAGTAAATCACAGTATGCAGAATTAGAAAACTCACAAGCAAGTTTATCAAATAATTGAAATGTATTTCCGGTGCCTGGGTGGCTCAGTGGGTTAAGCCGCTGCCTTCGGCTCAGGTCATGATCTCAGGGTCCTGGGATCGAGTCCTGCATGGGGCTCTCTGCTCAGCAGGGAGCCTGCTTCCCTCTCTCTCTCTGCCTGCCTCTCCGACTACTTGTGGTTTCTCTCTGTCAAATAAATAAATAAAATCTTAAAAAAAAAAAAAAGAAATGTATTTCAAGGAAAGAAAACATCTAGATAGGTGCTTCTGCTATGGTTTCCATTAACCACCTATAGGTATTTAAATTTGGATTTAAGTGAACAAACATTAAAAAATCAAAATTGAGTTTTTTAGTTTTACTTAGCTATCTTTTAAATTTTCAATAGTTACATGTAGCTAGAGACCTGACAGAGAACATTTTCATCAAGGCAGAAAGTTCTGTGGTATAGCACTGACCTAGGTGCTCAGTTAAATGGTCTTGATTTCTGTGGTAGTCACAGGGGCTTTATAGATATAATCTGTAATTCATATTTCTTACTAGGTATCATTCTATCATAAACATGTAGGTTGATATCTGCTTGCATCAAATGGATTATTTTGGGACTTGGGACTAATGCTGCTTGTCTAGAGAACCTCCAATATTTATTAGTCTTGGGGGAAATCTCTTTCTTTCTAATAGGCTAAGGAAGACTATGGAGTAGTTAGAACTGAGAACTTCACATCAAATTAGACTTCCTTTTGGAAGCATATATGTAATATATATATTCATGTATATATTTTATTTTATTACATTTTTAAGTTTATGCATACTTCTACCTTCTAACAATGATTTAGAGCAATTTCTCCTTGGAAATTTTTTTATTATTCTTATTATTTTATTTATTTATTTATTTATTTGACAGAGAGAGATTACAAGCAGGCAGAGAGAGAGGAGGAAGCAGGCTCCCTGCTGAGCAGAGAGCCCAATGCAGGACTCGATCCCAGGACTCTGAGATCATGACCTGAGCCGAAGGCAGCGGCTTAACCCACTGAGCCACCCAGGCGCCCTCCTTGGAAATTTTTTTATGCTATTTTCCCCAGTGATTCATTCAGTTCTATTCAACATATATTTATTAAATGCTAATGCCCAGTTAGATATAAAATCTCTGAGAAATATTCAGATCTTTGAAGAACAATTCCTTCCATTAAGGAGGAATACCCATTTATTTATGCTTGTAAATACCCAATTTTCATCATCTCTTTCTTTTTTACAAAAGCATCCAAATGATTACAAAACAAAGTTCATAATGCTTAGACTATAAGCATAGTAGGAATGGGGAAAATATTTTTACATGAAAAGTTTAAAAATAAAAGATAATCTGGGTTAAATATGTCATAAATGGCATAGTACCATATGTATTATAGAAGATTTCTTTTGATCTTGAGTAGTTGAAGAAGTTAAGGAGGAAAGGGACTTGAGCTGAGATTGATATGTTATAAAAAAAAAAACCTTTCCAGCAGAAAAAAGCCAAAGAAAATGTGTAGGAATCAATAATGTATGTTAGATACTGCATTGGATGTAGGTTAGTCTGCTTACTTTCTACTGGCTAGGATTTAGTTACATGGTGAGTTATATATTCTAAGCAATGAAGGAGACTAGGAAATGTAGTCTAATTGTGTTCAGGAAGAAGATATTTAGTGATCATCTAGCAGCCTTACCCACACAGAGGAAGCCAATGAATCTAGTTTAGCTAATAATACTAAAGTTTCGTATGGGAGAATAATGAGCAGTAAGACTGGAAATTTGGCATAGGGTCATATTGTGGGAGATTTTGACATACAGTCTAAGCATTATGAACTTTGTTTTGTAATCATATGGATGCTTTTGTACAAAAAGCTTTTGTACAAAAGAAAGAGATGATGAAAATGGGTATTTACAAGCATTAGTCCAGTATACAGGATGCATTGGAAGAAGAAAGATTTTTAAGGGAAAAGGTAATCCAGATTTGAGATGACAAGGTCTTGGCCTAGGGCAATAGGAGTGAAAATGAAAGTATTGACTTATAACCTACTAGAAAGGAATTATAAAATATGATGATTGATTAATTTGGCTCCTATGGAAGAGGGAGGAATTAAAATGGTGGGGAGAAGGGAGAGAAATTTTCTTTCTGTTCTACATATTCAAGGGGAAAAGATAAACTTTCCAAGTAGTTTATGTGTATGTGGTTTTTGCCTTATTATTCTGATTTACCTTAAAAAATTCACTTTTAGTCTTTTAGACTGCTTAAGTATCTCCTAAGGCATATGTTAAAGGAGGAGATTCTGATTTAGAGGTGTGTGTTTTTTATAAGCATGCTGAATGATTATGATGCAGGTGGTCTGTAGACTATACTTTGAAAAACATTCTCTTAAAGATACTGGCTCATGGTAAGTGATGCTTTTTTTTTTTTTTTGTAGTGAATGTTTGGAAATTAGTTATTCTTATAGGCTGATAAGAGAAACTTAAGTCTTTAGGTTCTGAGTAGAATGATTAAAACAATTCTTGACAGTGGGTTTCCTTATTCTTGCAGTACTTTTGGGACATTCAGCTTTATTTCTACTTCTTTCACTTCCCTGAAATTCTGGTATCAAGAATCAGAAATATCTCCCATTTTATCCTAAATTAGTCCAAGTCATTCTCCAGCCAGAGAAATGGAAATAAGTCTGCTCACTCTGTTTTCAAAATTGTACTTTCTTGTGGATATCACTGATATTAGGGTGGTATCTGAATTTTGGGGGATTGTTGTGATGAACACACACCTCGGAATATCTCAGTCAGAAAGAAGAGGAGGAGTGTTGATTCTTCCCCTTCCCAATATGTATGAGTCCGTCTTCATTCTTCAAATGCAGTGTATATGTGTAGAAAATGTCTATAAAGATACATAGCCAACTTTTAACAGCAGCACACAGAAGTAGAATTGGGAGGTGAAGGAAAGAAATGGTGCTTTTACTTTTTATTTCATACTTTATATTTTTCTCTATTTTTAAAAACCATGAATATATGTTAATTTTATGAATGAGTCTTTTCCTTTTCATCCTAGATTAACTAGATGTAATAGTAATAGTAGCTACCACTTATTAAGTGACTTCTTTTTACTTACCCTTCACTTTATTTTATTTAATATTCATAAGAATCCTGAAAGGCAAGTATTAACATTCCCATTTTACTAGGAAACAAGGATTCAGAGAGTAAAACATGCCTAAGGGCATATGACTATTAAGTGGCAGAGCAAAGACCTAAATCCAGGTTTCTCTGATCCAAGTCCATGTTTCTTGGTCTACATTAAAAAGACCTTGTTCACCCTAATTCCGTTGGATGGCTAGAACCTGCATGTATGAATGGTAATGGTTTTAGTCCTTCAAGAATCTTTTATTAATTAAGAAGACCAACTACTAAGAATAAAGTAATCAGTGGAAATACATGGCAAAGAAAATTCCATGGGGTGTCCTATGACTGCAGTAAGTTAAGTTAGTCTGGTCATTTGGTTACTAGATATTTATTGTGTGTCACTTTGTATGGGTCTTTTTACTAGGCCCCCTGAATACCTCACTTGTTATGGTCCCAGCAGGAAACAATTCCATTTAGAGGAAAAGGCTTTAATGAAAGGACTACCTTCAAAGTTGTGGGCAGTGTTAAGAAAACCAAAGAGAAATGCCTAGGCACCCAGAGACAACAGGAGGAGGCCATAACCATCCTCAGGTCTGAGGGGGAAAAGGATGGAACAGGGCTATTGGAGCCCACAGCCACTAAAGCCCCAAAGTAGTATGAGTAGAGAAGAAATACTCTTTGTTTTCTTTCTTCTTGCTACTCTTCTGTAGGTGCTTCCCTTTGGCTAAATATAAGTAGAAGCCATCTGACAATGAGCCCAGGTGATGCAATATGAGGTTTTGGCCTCTCAGGGCTCTAAGTGGAGAATGAGTCTGGGCATGGGTTAGAGTAAATGGAGAATAACCAGTATATCCTTTCATTGCTTTGCTGTTGTTTCAAGATAAAGACAAAATTTTTCACATGACCTATAATACTATACACTGTTTAATCTCTGGTGACTTCTTAAGCATTTTCTCATTCTTTCCACTCTAATTTCCTTGTCTATCAGTCCTTTGTTCTCACCTTCTACAAATGCCCTGTCACATACTATACCCTTTTATTAGATATTTCCTTCTCTTTCCTCCCTTTCACCTAATGTGGTTACATATCTTCCAGATCTTAATTCAAAAGTTGCTTCCTTAGGGAAGTCAGACTTCTCTGATCAGATCAAGTTTTTTTTTTTTTTTTTGTAAGCTCTTTTCGAGCGGAATATAATTTTTCTTTATATCATGCATTGCATTATGGTAGCAATTTATATTTACTACATTTATCTAATTATTTATGTTTACATTTTTCTGATTATTTCATTAATGGATTTCTTCATGCTAGGCCAAAATCTCCATGAAGGAGCTAAGTCTGAATTTTGCTTACCAGCATAGTTCTAGTGTCCACCTAATGTCTGGCACTAAGTAGGTACTGAATAATATTTTCCAGAAGAACAAATGAAAATAAAAGATGAATAGAAGCCTCCAAATGATTCACATTCTATTTGATGAAGATAATACATGCATAAATAAAACAATATAACAGAAAGTACAGAGCAGCAATTATAGCAGTTAAGGTAAAATATCAAAGATTCCACAAAGATTCCAGTCTTCTGCACTGGTGGTATTTATATGTATCTTATTGTCATGTCCCTTGTTTGGAATCGGACACAAATGTCTCATACAAAATTATACTTAAAATAGCACCTAATATGGTGTGACTTGTACATAGTGTTCATTCATTAACTATTTAATTAGTGAATGTAGACAAATTATGAATGATATAGCAGGCTCGAGAATTAGTGAACATAAGAATCATCTGAGCAGACTAGAAAGAGCCAAGATGCCTTTCAACAGACAAATGGATAAAGAAGATATGGTCCATATATACAATAGAATACTACTCAGCCATCAGAAAGGATGGATACCCAACCTTTATATCAACATGAACAGGACTGGAGATAATGCTGAGTGAAGTAAGTCAAGCAGAGAAAGTCAATTATCATATGGTTTCACTGACTTGTGGAACATAAGGGATAACATTTATTTAAAATTTATACTCCATTCATTGGAGTTGCCCATTGCCTGATGGGCCATTGGGTTGCTTCTATATCTTGGCTATTGTAGATAATGCTGTGATGAACATAGGGGTACAAATATCTTTTCAAATTTCTGTTATTGTTTTCTTGGGAAAATACCCAGTAGTAGAATTACTAGATCATATGGTAATTATATTTTTTATTTTTTGAGGAACCTCCATATTGTTTTCCATAGTAACTATACCAATTTGCATTCTTTTTTTTTTTAAAGATTTTATTTATTTATTTGATAGAGAGAGATCACAAGTAGACGGAGAGGCAGGCAGAGAGAGAGAGAGAGGGAAGCAGGCTCCCTGCTGAGCAGAGAGCCCGATGCAGGACTCGATCCCAGGACCCTGAGATCATGACCTGAGCTGAAGGCAGTGGCTTAACCCACTGAGCCACCCAGGCGCCCACCAATTTGCATTCTATACCTGAAACTAATACAACACCGCATGTTACTTCAATTTAAAAAAGGAAAAAAGAAATAAAATAAAATATAGACTCTACTCCATGGATACTGGGTTCAGTAGAACTTGAGTAAAGCCTGAATATCCACATTCTCAATAAGTATCCCAAATAATTCTGATGCAGGTGTTTGAAGACTACATTTTGAGAGCTATTGGACCATAAGATCTTTAGTGGCAGCATAATATTTTGGTTAAACATGGGTTTGGGAGTCAGATTCCTGGGTGTGAATCCTGGCTCTTATTTAAACCCTCTGGATCTCAGTTTTTGGCTATAAGATGGCTGTAATAGCATCTAATTCCTAAGACTCTTGTGGGGATAGAAATAAATGAGAAAATATATGTAAAGCATTTACCACAGTGCCTGTCATATAAATGTTCAATAAGTGGTAGAATCGGTTTTAGTAGTCAACATTTAGCCTGATGCCTGGAAATAATTGATGTTCAGTGAATGTTTGACATGTGAATGGAGTATAGTTATAAGATTATCACATTTATAGCTAGAAGGTCATTTGAAATAATCTAGTCCAATATCCTCATTTTACGTATTGGGAAATTCAAGCTAACACAGGTTCGCAGGTAACACAAGATTACATATCTACTGATTTAATTAGTGGCAGAACTGAGACCAGAAGTAAAGGGTGAAAAGAAAGATCTGGTCATGGGCACCTGGGTGGCTCAGTGGGTTAAGCCGCTGCCTTCGGCTCAGGTCATGATCTCGGGGTCCTGGGATCGAGTCCTGCATGGGGCTCTCTGCTCAGCAGGGAGCCTGTTTCCTCCTCTCTTTCTCTCTGCCTGCCTCTCTGCCTACTTGTGATCTCTCTCTGTCAAATAAATAAATAAAATCTTAAAAAAAAAAAAAAGAAAGATCTGGTCATTACTATTTGGCTGGTATTTGTGGTTGGAGTTACATTTAGATATTTAGATTACAAATAGGTAGATTGACACATATTTCTGTCCATAATACATGATGCCTTCTAAAATGGTTCTTTTTTAAAAGTAGGCTCCACATTCAACATGGAACCCAACGCAGGGCTCAAACTCACGATTGTGAGATCAAGACCTGAGCTGAGATTGAGAGTTGGATGCTCAACCAACTGAGCCACCTGGGTCCCGCCCCACAAAATCTTTCTTAAACATTAAAACAGCAAACAGATAACTAGTAAGTAAAATTAAATGATTGTGTAGCGGTTGTTGGATTCTATTTTCTTTCTAAATATTACCTCAGAGACCACAGTGTTTCTCAAATAAAGTATAGACATTACTTGTGTGCTTAGAGCAGTAGAACCATAAGCTACTTGAAGAACTGGATTTATCTCTTGCCTTTGGGCAATAACGGTGGCCTAATATTTCCTGTCTCTTTATGAAGCTCTTACAATAGTTAAATGTCAAATTGCCATGAAATATTTGCAGAAGATATGATAAATGAAGGATTGGGATCTTTATTTTGAAAATAATACTAATGGGAAAACCGGGCAAAGAAGAATTAGAAGAATTACACACATAGCTAATACTGTATATGGTGGATGAAAATGAAAAGCTGCTCATTCTCACCAGCAATTAAATTATTGCAAAGATAAACAATAGTGAAGTACTTGTTTGTTGGTCTCAGTTTTTAAGTAGCAGTAATGCTGTCCAGGGTATGATAAGATGGAGATACTCCTGAACTATTAGTAGGAGTCAGGATTGGTACAATCTTTATGGAAAGAGGTTACTTTATTATTATTATTTATAGAATTAAGCTAGTATGATCTCACTTCTAGGAATAGAGCTTAAAATCTTAACCAAAGATAACATCAAAGATTTAAATTTATTACTTTTGTAACCATAAAATTATTAAAAAAAATCTCAGATCAAGAATAAAGTGATTTTTAGCTGCCTTGTTTTGTTTTAGCTGCCTTGCTCTTGACTATAAGTGAATTCTCCTTAACACAAGAGGAAATATCTCTAGCATCCCTTAATTTGTTTCCCTTTGTAAAAGGCCTAAGACACACATGACCATGCATTTCAGTTTCTCCCTTGCTTTCTGTCTTTGCCTCTTTTTCTTCCTTTTTGCTATCTACCACCTCAGAGCTATGAGCCTTGATTAGCTAATTAATTACATAGCTTGCAAAACCAGTTCTGTGACAATACTATTCTGATGGCTATTAGGATTGCACCAACTAATCCCAAGCAGGGACATGAAAACAGGAATGGCCCCCAGTTTTGAGTTTCAGTTAAAATAAAAACAAGCAAACAACAACACCCCACCACCAATAACCCCTTTCCTAAGACAAATGTGCAAGGATCCATACTTTCCCATATCCTGTAAAAATTCTGACTTGGCTTCAGTTAAGGAGTCCTCTGATCTTCAAGTATTACCTGATGTACTATTCATCAGCCAAATAAAACCTTTAGCATATATCTATATTTCTGTCTATGTATCTCTCTCTCTCTATATATATATTTTTAAGTAGGCTCCATGCCCAGTGTGGAGCCCTTTGTGGGCCATGAACTCATAACCCTGATATCAAGACCTGAGCTGAGTTCAAGAGACAGATGCTGAACCAACTGAGCCACCCAAGCACCCCAAAACATTGAGCCTATATTTAGATCTCTTTCACTTAGAGAATTTACTTGACACTAAAAAAATATTTGCTTATTGAAGGCTAATGCTTATTAAGGTGCTATTATATATCATATATAGTGACAGGCACTTGGTTCATCATAACTCCTTTAATCCTTACTGGATTATGAAGATTACTGTTATTCCCATTTCACAAATGAGGTAATGGAGAGTTTTAAGTAACTTGTCCCAGGTAACCAATCTTGGAAGTGGCCAGCAGTGACAATTCTTTTAGATTTCCAAAAACAATGTTTCCTTGTATTGCATGAAAAGCCAAGGAATTAAGCTGTGTAATTAGAAGAAGGAAGAAGGAAGAAGAAGAAGAGGAGGAGGAGGAAGAGGAAAGGGAAAGAGGAGGAATAAGGTAAGAGGAAGAGGAGAAGGGGAGGAGGAGGAGGAAGAAAAGAGGAGGAGAAGGGGGAGAAGGAGGAAGAAAAAGAAGGGAAAGAAGAGGAAGAGGGGGCAGGGGAAGGGGGAAGGAAGAATTATCACCAAAATATGTGTAATGGGATAGTATTTTGAAATACTACAGAAAATTTTCCTTCCTAGCAGTTCTGTTTTATCTTCCAGCCCTTACACTATAAAAACTAGACTCCAGGGCTGAGACTTTTTGCCTTAGTGAAGGGAAGCCAGAAGAGAACCCAGCAAGAATGAAGAGCCAAATTATTTCCTTTGAATTTCAAAACAAACCCTATAAAGCTGATAAAAGAGATAAAAACCCAGAGAACAGGATTTTCGAGCCTTACCAGGCTAAGAGCCCTGGGGATTCAGAGCTTTGAGTTTATACCATAAGCCACAAACTGAGGAATGGTGCATTTTCTAAGCACAAAAAGATAAAAACACTTATGGAAGCAAGAACCACTTTAAAGGGTTAGAAGGCATAATATTCAGTGATTGAATAGGGATGGGAATAGTTCCAGTTTTCCCCAGCCAGAGTGAAAAATCTCATAATACACAGGATATCAGGTGGTAAACTCAAAAAAGGTTTGCCTCAGTAGCAGGACAAAATTAACTTTAGGCGATACACTGCTTTAGTTCTACCTCATGAAGCTTAAAAGCAAGACCAAGGGATCAAACTATTTTCAAGTGACTTAACTATTTTTTTTCTTTTCTTTCTTTCATTCATTCTTTCTTTTTTTTTTTTTTTTCAAGTGACTTAACTATTTCTTAGAACAAAGTTCAGGGATAGTTATAGGAATATAACTAGAAATATCCAGTAGCATTCAATATCTGGCATTCAATAAAAATTTAACAGGGGTGCACAACAGCAGGGATATATGACT
The DNA here is from genome assembly GCF_022355385.1 of Mustela nigripes. NCBI lineage: Eukaryota > Metazoa > Chordata > Mammalia > Carnivora > Mustelidae > Mustela > Mustela nigripes. The sequence goes on from NC_081557.1 coordinate 34,904,165, forward strand.
CAATAAAAGTAGAAAAATCAGTCAATTGAAACTGACTCAAAAATGACACCAATGAATGAATTAGTAGAAAAGAACATTAAAGAGTTAATATGATGGTATTCCATAAGTTCAAGAAGGTAGAAGAAAGATTGAACAGAGGCATGGAAAATATTTTTAAAAAGACACAAATTAAATTATTAGAGATGAAAACTATGTTATATGAGATAAAAAAATACAGAGAGTATGACTACAGTATGGTAGTCATTGCTGAAGAAAAGATTAATGAACTTGATGACAGTGGTAGAAACATTCCAAAGTGAAACAAAAAAGATGGGGGAAAAATTAGAGAATCAGTTAGCTGTGGAACAACTTCAAGCAGTCTAGTACATGTATAATTGGAGTCACTAAAAGAGAAGTGGGGAAGGGAAAGAAAAATATTTGAATGAATAATGGCCGATATTTTTTCAAATTTGTTGAAAACTATAAGCCCAAACATAAGAAACACATTATAATCAAAATTTATTAAAACCAATGATAGAGAAAAGAAATCCAGGAGAAAAAAGACATTAATTATACAGAGATACAAAGATTAAAATGAAAGCAGATTTCACACTGGACATGATGTGCATGGCAAGATGATGGAACAACAACTTTAAAGTACTGTAAGAATAATACTGTCTGCATACAATTCTATTTCCAGCAAAAATACCATTCTTCCTTCCTTCCTTTCTCTCTCTCTTTCTTTCTTTCTTTCTTTCTTTCTTCTCTTTCTCCTTTCTCAAAATACCTTTCAAAATATAGTTTTCTTTCTTTTTTTCTTTCTTTCTTTCTCCTTTCTCAAAATACCTTTCAAAAATATAGTTGTAAGAGACTTTTTTCATACACACAAAGCTGAAAATTCATTACAGGCAGGCATGTACTGAAATGTTGAAGATATCTTTAGGCAGAAGAAAAATGATAACAGATGGAAATCTAAATATAACAAGAGAAATAGTTACTGTGTGAGTTAGTATAAAATCCTTTATTTTTATTATTGAAACCTCTTTAAAATGTAAAAGCAAAAATAAGAATGATATATTGTGGGGGCACTTGGATAGCTCAGTGGGCTAAAGCCTCTGCCTTCAGCTCAGGTCATGATCCTGGTCCTGGGATTGAGTCCCACATTGGCCTCTATGCTCGGTAGGGAGCCTGCTTCCTCCTTTCTCTCTCTCTCTCTGCCTGTCTCTCTGCCTACTTGTGATTGCTGTTTGTTAAATAAATAAACAAAGTCTTTAAAAAAAAGAATGATGTATTGTGGGATTTATAACATATAGAAGTAAAATATAAGATAACAATAACATGAAGGTGGATGAAATAAACTGTTGTAAGTGGTATGCTATGGGTGAAATGGGATAGTACTTGGAAGTAGTCTTGTGCTAAGTTAAAATGTACATTATAACTTTAAAATAACTAGCTATATAATAAAGACTTTTTAGCTAATAAGACAACATTGGATCTTAAAATGGACTCATTAAAAATTCTATTCAAACTAAATTAGGAAAATAGGAAAAATGGACAAAATTGAAAGTATCTATAAAAACCTAAAATTAGAATTAGAGATTTCAACAGTGTTCTCTCACTAAATGATAGAAAAAGTATGTAGGAAATCAGGAAGGATATAAAAGATTGAACAAAACTATCAACCAACTTGACATCATTGACATTTATAGAATACTATACCCAACAACAGCAGAATACAAATTGTTTTCAAGTGCATAGGTGATATTTACCAAGCTAGACCATATCCTGGGCCAGAAAATAATTCTCAATTTTAAAATGATTCAAATCATACAAATATATTCCTTGCTTACAGTGGAATTAAATTAGAAACTAGTAACAGAAAAGATATATATAAAATAACACACTTCTAAATAACACACTTCTAAATAACACACTTCTAAAAAACACATAGGTCAAAAGGAAACCTGAAGGGCAATTTGAATGACTTTTGAATAAAATAAAAAGTAAAATGCAACATAATAAAAATTAGTGGGATGCTGCTCATTTAGTACTTAGGGGGAAATTTATAACTCTAAAAGCCTTTCTAATAAGAAAATAAGAAAGTTCTAAAATAAATGACCTCAGCTTTCACCTTAAGAAATAGGAAAAAAAGTAAAATGGATCAAAAGTAAGCATAAAAAGGGAAAGAAGAAAGATCAGAGCAAAAATCAATGAAGTAGAAAACAGAAAAAACAATAAGGAAAAAATGAATAAAACCAAAGTTGTTACTTTGAGAAGATTAATAAAATTGATAAAGAATTACTCAGTTGGGGTGCCTGGGTGGCTCAATGGGTTAAGGCCTCTGCCTTCGGCTCAGGTCATGATCCCAGGGTCTTGGGATCAGCCCCCATCGGGCTCTCTGCTCAGCGGAGAGCCTGCTTCCTCTTCTCTCTCTGCCTGCTTCTTTGCCCAACTTGTGATCCCCATCTGTCAAATAAATAAATAAAATCTTAAAAAAAAAAAAAAGAATTACTCAAAGTGATAAGGGGAAAAAAAAAAAAGAAAAAGACCCAAAGAATATCAACAAATATTCTGAAGATAACAAAGGATAATAAAGGAATTTTATAAGCAACTTTATGCCTATAGATTGGACAGTTTAGAAAAAGTGGGAAACATTTTTTTAAAAGATGCAAAATTAAATTTCTTACTGTAGAAGAAATGAATAACCTTAGTGTTTGTGTATGTATTAAAGTAAGTGATTTTATAGTTCAAAACCTTTTCACAAAGAAAACTCTGAGGCTGGATTGCTTTGTTGGTGAATTCTGTCAAGGACTGAGGTAGAAAGAGTACCAGTTTTATGAAAAATTTTCCAGAAAATTGAAGAGGGAGGAATATTTCCCAACTCATTTTATGAGGTCAGCATTACTTTGACATCAAAACCACACCATAACATCATAGGAAAGAAAATTACATATCAACACTCTTCATAAATATAGATTCACAAATTTTAAATAGTTTACTGAATCAAATCTAACCACATTTAAAAAGGATAATTTATCATGACCAAGTGGGTTTCCCTCCCAGGAATGCAAATCTGGCTTAATATCAAATACCAGTCAATACTGAGTAACATAAGCAAAAATGGCAAAGCAGGGACCTCTGAAAGTGTCTATTTCCAGAAAAACAGTGATATGGTGGCAAAAAATGTTGAACTTAAGTTTTTCAAAACTCCGGAAACTAATCAAGAGCTAATAGTAACCAAGAGAAATTTTAGTCAACAACAAAAAAACACGTGGATCTTGGTAAGAGAACTTTGTGGCACTATAATTTACTCTGGTTGTCTCTTCACCCCATTCTACTATGGTGGTGGAAAGTACACATAATATACATTCATATATAATTTGATTATTTTCTTCATAGAAATCTGATATGTACTATCCTTTTGTGATATGTGAATAAATTTTTAGCAGCTAATTTTTTCAAATTTTAAAAATTAAAACATTAAAAATTTTAAAAAACTAAAAATTTAATTGAAGTATAGTTGTCCTACAATATTAGTTTCAGGTGTACAACACAGTGATCTGACAATTATATGCATAATAAAATGCTCACCACAATATACGTAGTTACTTCGGTCACCATATAAAGTTATGACAATTTTATTGACTATATTCCCCAAGTTGTACTTTTCATCCTTGTGACTTATTTATGTTATAACTGGTAGTTTGTACACCCTAATCTCCTTTACCTACTTTGTCCATTTCCCCCAGGTCCCTCCCCTCTGGCAAGTACCAGTTTGTTCTTTGTATTTATGTGTCTGTTTTTGTTTGTTCATTGATTTTTGTTTTTTAGATTCTACATATAAGTGAAATCATTTGGTGTTTGTCTTTCTCTGGCTTATTTTGCTTAGCATAATACACTATTTCCATCCATATTATTGCTAATGGCAAAGTTTCATTATCTTTTATGGCTGAGTAATATCCCATTGTATATATATACCCCATCTTCCTTATCCATTTGTCTATCAGCGGGCACGTAGGTCGCTTCAATATCTTGGCTATTGTAATTACTGCTTCAGTAAACATAGGCATGCTTATATATTTTTGAATTAGTGTTTTTGTATTCTTGGAGTAAATACCCAGAAGTGCAATTACTAGATCTTATGGTATATTTATTTTTATTTTTTGGTGGAACTTCCATACTCTTTTTCATAGTGGCAGCATCTGTTTACATTCCTACCAATAGTACATGAGGGTTCCCTCTTCTCTGCATCCTCATCAATACTTGTTATTTCTTGTCTTTTTGATAATAGCCATTCTGACTGGGATTGTGGTTTTGATTTTCATGCCCCTGATGAGTGGTGATGTTGAGCATCTTTTCATGTGTCTGTTTGCCATCTGTATGTCTTCTTTGGAAAATGTCTATTCAGGTCCTTTGCCCATTTTTAAATCAGATTGTTTTGTTTTTGGTGCTGAGTTGTATGGTTTCTTTATATACTTTGGATATTAACCCCTTATCAGATATAGCATTTACAAACAGATTTTTCCATCTAGGTTGTCTTTTTGTTGATGGTTTCCATCACTGTGCAAAAACTTTTTAGTTTGCTATGGTTCCAATTGTTTATTTCTGCTTCATTACCCCTTGCCTAAGAAGAGAGATCCAGAAAAATATTGCTAGGGCCAATGTCCAAGAGTTTATTGCCTGTTATCTTATAGGAGTTAGAAGGCGGGAGAGAGTAAAGTATCCTTCAAACTGAGAAGACACTTTGTAACTGAAAAACAAGTCATCTTATAAAATGACTTCACATCTTATATTTAGGCCTTTAATCTGGTTTGAGTTTACTTTTGTGTGTGGTGTAAGGAAATGGTCCAGTTCCATTCCTGGGCATGAAGCTGTCCAATTTTCCCAACACCATTTATTGAAGAGATTGTCTTTTACCCATTGTATGTTCTTGCTTCCTTAGTCATAGAGTAGTTGACGACATAGTGTGGGCATCTTTCTTTCCTTTCCTTTCCTTTCCTTTTCTTTCTTTCCTTTTCTTTTCCTTCCCTTCTTTTCTTCTCTTTTCTTTCTTTCTTTCATCTTTTTCTTTCTCTCTCCCTCTTTCTTTCAAGATTTTTTAATTTATTCATTTGAGAGAGAGTGTGCAAGAGCATGAGCCTAGTGGGGGGTTGGTTCAGAGGGAGAGGGAGAAGAAGACTCCCCACTAAGTGGGGATCTTGACATGGGGCTCAATCCCAGGACCCCAGGAACATGACCTGAGCTGAAGGCAGATGCTTAACCAAATAAGCCACCGAGATGCCCCTAGTGTGGTCTTATTTCTGGGTCTCTATTCTTTCCCATAGATCTTGGTGACTGTTTTTGTGCTAGTACTGTATTGTTTTGATTATTATAGCTTTGTAGTGTAGTTTGAGAGCTGGGATTGTGATACCTCCAGCTTTGTACTTCTTTATCAAGATTACTTTGGCTTTTTGGGGTCTTTTGTGATTTAATACAAATTTTGGAATTATTTGTTCTAGTTCTGTGAAAAATATTATTTATTTGATAGAGATTGCATTGAATCTGTAGATTGCTTTGGGTAGTATGGACATTTTAACAATGTTAATTATTCCAACCCATGAGGATGAAATATCTTTCCATTTTTTATTTCATCTTCAATTTCCTTTATCAATGTCTTACACTTTCAGAGTATACATCTTTCACCTCTTTGGTTAAATGTATTCCTAGGTATTTTATTCTTTTTGATGCAATCATAAATAATCATTAATTTTTAAAAAAGATTTTATTTATTTATTTGAGATAGAAAGCATGTGTGAGAGAGAGAACAAGCACAAGAAGGGAGGGGCAGAGGGTGAAGCAGGCTTTCCAGTGAGCAGGGAACCAGAGGCGGGGTTTAATCCAGGACCCTGGAATCATGACCTGAGCAGAAGGCAGGTGTTTAACTGACTGAGCCACGCAAGTGCCCTATTTCAATAATTTCTTTTTCTACTTGTTTATTATTAGTGTACAGTGTATACTTTGTATCCTGCTACTTTACTGAATTCATTTATTCTAATGGTTTTTTTTTCTTCAGGGTTTTCTATATATAGTATCATGTCATCTACAAATAGTGACAGTTTTACTTCTCCTTGTAGATGTCTTTTATTTCTTTTTATGGTCTGATTGTTGTGCCTAGTATTTATAGTACTATGTTGAATAAAAGTGGTGAGAGTGGACATCCTTATTTTATTCTTGATCTTAGAGAAAAAGCTTTCAGCTTTTTATCATTGAGTATGATGTTAGTTATGGGTCTGTCATATATGGTTTTTAGTGTGTTGATGTATGTTTTCTCTAAACCCACTTTGTTGAGTTTTTGTCATGAATGGATGTTGAATTTTGTCAAATGCTTTTTCTGCATCTATTGAGATGAGCATTTGATTTTTTTTTCCTTCATTTTGTTAATGTGGTGTATCATGTTGATTAATCTGAAGCATATTCTTGCATCCCTGAAATAAATCCCACTTGATCATGGTGAATGATCTTTTTAATATATTGCCGGATTGGTTTGCTAATATTTTGTTGAGGATTTTTGCAACTATATTCATCAGGGATATTGGTCTTTTTTTGTAGTGTCTTTGTCTGGCTTTGGTAGGGCCAAACAAAATTCACCTTATAAAATGAATTTAGAAGCACTCATTTCTGTTATATTTTTTGGAATACTTTGAGAAGGGTATGTATTAACTCTTTAAATATTTGGTAGAATTCAAAACAAAAGGTCCTGGACTTTTGTTTGAAGTGAGTTTTTTTGGTCACTGATTCAATTTTATTACTACTAATTTTCTGTTCAGAGTTTTGTTTTTTTTTTTCCCTTCTTGGTTCAGTTTTGGAAGATTGTATGTTTGGAGTACTGACAATAATGTACTCCATCTTCAGCCTTCCATCTTATTCATGCCTGTGCAATGACCTTTCTTGAGCCCCTTGGAGATTAATCTATGCCCTAACCAGAATGCAGGAAGGCTTGTTCTGATCTTCCCTAAAGTGGCCATCAAGTGGTAACTAATAGAGATGACTGGCTCAATGAAGACCCCTTTTAAAATAATTGGTGTAGGAGACTGGTGCACAGAAAGACCCCTTTTAAATAACTAGTAGAGATGATAGGTGCATAGAAGGCCCCATTTTAGCTAACTGGTAGGGACTTTCTTGTGTACTTTGATGCCACTTTAGATAAATACTCTTTGACTTCACCATATTGCCCTTCACTTTATAAAAGCTGTGGGTAGAGGTCTGGACATGGCAGAGAATGGAGTGGAGGTACCTTTGTAGACTCCTGAATCATTGCCTGCCTGATCCCCACCATCCCATCAGTAGTTTACCCTGAATAAAACTCTGTGTAAATGATATGGAGTGGCTTGGGTTGTTTTTCAGTTACAAAGTGTCTTCTCAGTTTGAAGGATACTTTACTCTCTCCCGCCTTCTAACAGTATGTTTCTAGGAATTTATTTATTTCTTCTAGGTTGTCCAATTGTTGACATAATTTTCTATAGCTGACTCTTATACTCCTCCATATTTCTGTGGTCATGGTTGTAGTTTCTCCTCTTTTTTTTCTGATTTTATTTGAGTCCTCTCTCTTTTTTTCTTGATGAGTATGGCTAAAGATTTATTAATTTGGTTTATCTTTTTAAAGAACCATCTTTTCGTTTCATTGATTTTTTTTCTATTTTTTGGTAGTCTTTATTTCATTTATTTCCACTCTGTTCTTTATTATTTCTTTCCTTCTACTAACTTCGGGGTTTGTTTGTTGTATGTGTTGTATACTGGTTCCACTTAGTATAAATTCAGATTACATATTGGAGATTTTTCATTTTATTTGAGTTTGGTCTGTATCACTATACACTTCCCTCTTTTGCTGCATCTCAAAGATTTTGAACCATTGCATTTCCATTTTCATGTCTCAAGATATATTTTGATTTCATATTTGATTTCTTTATTGACTTATTTATTATCATGTTGTTTAGCCTCCATGTGTTTGTGTTTTTTCCAGTTTTTTTCCTTGTAATTGATTTCCAGTTTCACACCCTTGTGGCTGGAAAAGTGCTTGATATGATTTCAATCATTACAATTTATTGAACCATCCTTGCATCCTAGGAATAAATCCCACCTGGTCGTGGTGAATAATCCATTTAATGTACTGTTGGATTCTATTGACTAGGATCTTGGTGAGGATTTTGGCACCCATGTTTATCTGGGATATTGGTGAGGGTTACAGAAGGGAGGGATATAGGGGGATAGGTAACTGGGTGATGGATATTAAGGAGGGCATATGTTGTGATGAGCACTGTGTGTTATACCCAACTAATGAATCATTGAACACTATACCAAAAACTAATGGTGTACTATATGCTGGCATATTGAACATTATAAAAAAATTAAAAACTCAAAAAAATTTGTAAAATTAAAAACAACAACAACAAAAAACAAATAAAAATAAAGACCCCAATTTACTGAGACTTGTTTTGTGGCCTAACATGTGATCTACCCTAGAGAATATTCCATGTGTGGTTTGTTTTCTTACTGATAAATTTGAGTTCTTTGTATATTTTGGATAACATGCAGTTATCTTTTACAAATATTTTTGTAACATGTTGTTATCTTTTACAAAAGACACATGTTGTGTCTTTTACAAATATTTTCTCTGATTTTTGGCTTGTCTTCTTATTTCTTGATATTATCTGTCACAACACAGAAGTTTAAAATATCAGTGACTCCAGCTTATCAACTCTTTCTTTTATGGATCATGCCATTGGTATTGTACGTAAAAAGTCATCACTGTGCGAATGTTCATCTAGGGTTTCTGCTAAATTATCTCCTAAGATTTTTGTAGTTTTGCATTTTACATTTAAGTATATAATCCATTTGGAGTTAATCTTTGGTGAATGTGTAAGGTCTGTATCTAGATTCAGTTTCCTGCTTGTGGATGTTCACTTATTTTAGGATCATTTGTGGGTAAGACTATTTTGTTACATTGTATTGACTTTTCTTTTTTGTCAAGGTCAATTGACTATTTGGTCTATTTCTCCACTCTCTATTTTGTTACCTCAATCTATTTGTCTTTTCTTCCTTCAATACTGCATTGTCTTTTTTACTATAGCTTTATATTAAATCTTGAAGTTGGGTAGTGTCAGTTCTCTTACTTTGTTCTTCTCTTTCAATATTGTGTTAGGTATTCTGGTCTTTTGCCTCTCCCTATAAACTTTATGATCAGTTTGTTTGATTCATATTTTTTGATACTTTATTTAATTAATACCTAAGTATTGCATTTTTTGGGGTGCTAATATAAATGATATTCTGTTTTTAATTTTAAATTCTTCTTGTTCATTGCTAATAAGAAGGGAAGTTATTGATTTTATACATATAATCTTGTATCCCAAAACCTTGCTATAATTGCTTATTAGTTCCAAGAGGATTTTTTTGTCATTTCCTCCAGATTTCCTGTATAGACAATCATGTCATCTGAGAAGACAGTTTTATTTCTTCCTTCCCAGTCTGTATTTTTTTTCCTTCTCTTGTCGTATTGCATTATCTAGGACTTCCAACATGATGGTGAAAAGTGGTAGTTAGAAGAAACTTCCTTGCCTCGCTCTTGATCTTAGTAGAAGGCTTCTAGTTTCTCATCATGGAGTATGATATTATCTGTGTGGTTTTTGTTGTTGTTGTTGTTTTTTTTTTTTTTTTAGTTTTTGATAGATATTCTTTATCAAGTTGAGGGAGTTCCCTTGTATTTCCAGTTTACTGAGAATTCTTTTTTTTATACCTTAATAAGGTTGATTTTTTAAATGAACATAAAATGTATTGTTTGCCAAATGGGTACAGGTCTGTCAGGCTTACACACTTCATAGCACTCACCATAGCACATACCCTCCCCAATGTCCATAACCCAACCACCCTCTCCATACCCCCGCTCCCCCGAGCAACCCTCAGTTTGTTTTGCGAGATTAAGAGTCTCTTATGGTCTGTCTCCCTCCCAATCACTCTTGTTTCATTTTTTTCCTTTCCTACCCCCCAAACCACCCACTTTGCCTCTCAAATTCCTCATATCAGGGAGATCATATGGTAATTGTCTTCCTCTGATTGACTTATTTTGCTCAGTGTAATAACCTCTTGTTCCATCAACGTTGTCACAAATGACAAGATTTCATTTCTTTTGATGGCTGCATAGTATTCCATTGTGGATATATAGATATATATCTATATATTCCATCTTCTTTATCCATTCATCTATTGATGGACATTTAGGTTCTTTCCATAGTTTGGCTATTGTGGATATTGCTGCTATGAACATTTGGGTACATGTGCCCCTTTAGGTCAATACATTTGTATCTTTAGGGTAAATACCCAGTAGTGTGATTGCTGGGTCATAGGGTAGCTCTATTTTCAACTTTTTGAGGAACCTCCATGCTGTTTTCCAGAACAGCTGCACCAGCTTCCATTCCCGCCAACAGTGTAGGAGGGTTCCCCTTTCTCTGCATCCTCGCCATCATCTGTCGTTTCCTGACTTGTTAATTTTAGCCATTCTGACTGGTGTGAGATGGTATCTTATTGTGGTTTTGATTTGTATTTTCCTGATGCCGAGTGATGTGGAGCACTTTTTCATGTGTCTGTTGGCCATCTGGATGTCTTCTTTGCAGAAATGTCTGTTCATGTCCTCTGCCCATTTCTTGATTGGATTATTTGTTCTTTGGGTATTGAGTTTGATAAGTTCTTTTTTTTTCTTTAATTTTTCTTTCTTTATTTTTTATTTGACACAGACAGAGAGAGCACAAGCAGGTGGAGTAGCAGGCAGAGGGAGAGGGAAAGGCAGGCTCCCCACTGAGTAAGGTGCCAATGTGGGGCTCGATCCCAGGACTCTGGGACGATGACCTGAGCCAAAGGCAGTTGCTTAACCACGTGGGCCACCCAGGCGCCCTGAGTTTGATAAGTTCTTTACAGATTTTGGATACTAGACCTTTATCTGATATGGCATTTGCAAATATCTTCTCCATTTCTGTTGGTTGTCTTTTGGTTTTGTTGGTTGTTTCCTTTGCTGTGCAAAGGCTTTTGATCTTGATGAAGCCCTAATAGCTCATTTTTGCCCTTACTTCCCTGGCCTTTGGCAATGTTTCTAGGAAGAAGTTGCTGTGGCTGAGGTCGAAGAGGTTGCTGCCTGTGTTTTCCTCAAGGATTTTAATGGGTTCCTTTCTCACACAGGTCTTTCATCTGTTTTGAGTCTATTTGTGTGTGTGGTATAAGGAAATGGTCCAGTTTCATTCTTCTGCATGTGGCTGTCCAATTTTCCCAACACCATTTGTTGAAAAGACTGTCTTTTTTCCACTGGACGTTCCTTCCTGATTTGTCAAAGATTAGTTGACCCTAGAGTTGAGGGTCTATTTCTGGGCTCTCTATTCTGTTGCATTGATCTATGTGTATGTTTTTGTGCCAGTACCATACTGTCTTGATGATGACAGCTTGTAATAGAGCTTGGAGTCTGGAACTGTGATGCCACCAACTTTGGCTTTCTCTTTCAACATCCCTCTGGCCATTTGGGGTCTCTGCTTGTTCCATATAAATTTTAGGATTATTTGCTCCATTTCCTTGAAAAAAAAAATTGATGGAATTTTGATAGGGATTGCATTAAACATGTAGATTGCTTTAGGTAGCATAGACATTTTCACAATATTTGTTCTTCCAATCCAGGAGCATGGAACATTTTTCCAATTCTTTGTGTCTTCCTCAATTTCTTTCATGAGTATTTTATAGTTTTCTGGGTATAGATTCTTTGCCTCTTTGGTTAGGTTTATTCCTAGGTATCTTGTGGTTTTGGGTGCCATCGTAAATGGGATTGACTCCTTAGTTTCTCTTTCTTCTGTCTTGTTGGTGTAAAGAAATACAACTGATTTCTGTGCATTGATTTTATATCCTGACACTTTACTGAATTCCTATACAAGTTCTAGCAGTTTTAGAGAGGAGTCTTTTGGGTTTTCCACATATAATATCATATCTGCAAAGAGTGGTAGTTTGACTTCTTCTTTGCCAATTTGGATGCCTTTAGTTTCTTTTTGTTGTCTTATTGCTGAGGCTAGGACTTCTAGTACTATGTTGAATAGCAGTGGTGATAATGGACATCCCTGTCATGTTCCTACCTTAGCCGAAAAGCTTTCAGTTTTTCTCCATCGAGAATGATATTTGCGGTGGGTTTTTCATAGATGGCTTTGATAAAATTGAGGTATGTGCCCTCTATCCCTACACTTTGAAGGGTTTTGATCAGGAAGGGGTGCTGTACTTTGTCAAAAGCTTTTTTCAGCATCTATTGAGAGCATCATATGGTTCTTGTTCTTTCTTTCATTAATGTATTGTATGACATTGATTGATTTGCAGATGTTGAACCAACCTTGCAGCCCTGGAATAAATCCCACTTGGTCGTGGTGAATAATCCTTTTAATGTTCTGTTGGATCCTATTGGCTAGTATTTTGGTGAGAATTTTCGCGTCTGTGTTCATCAAGGATATTGGTTTGTAATTCTTCTTTTTGGTGGGGTCTTTGTTTGGTTTTGGTATCAAGGTGATGCTGGTCTCATAAAATGAGTTTGGAAGTTTTCCTTCCATTTCTATTTTTTTGGAACAGTTTCAGGAAAATAGGTATTAATTCTTCTCCAGATGTTTGGTAGAATTCCACTGGGAAGCCGTCTGGCCCTGGGCTCTTCTTTGTTGGGAGATGTTTGATGACTGTTTCCATCTCCTTACTGGTTATGGGTCTGTTCAGGTTATCTTTTTCTTCCTGGTTCAGTTTTGGTAGTTTCTACATCTCTAGGAATGCATCCATTTCTTCCAGATTGTCAAATTTGCTGGTGTATAAGTTGCTCAGAATATGTTCTTTCTCAGAATATGTTCTTGTATTTCTTTGGTGTTGGCTGTGATCTCTCCTCTTTCATTCATGATTTTATTTACTTGGGTCCTTTCTCTTTTCTTTTTGATAAGTCTGGCCAGGGGCTTATCAATCTTATTAATTCTTTCCAAGAACCAGTTCCAAGTTTCATTGATTTGTTCTATTGTTTTTTTGGGTTTCTATTTCATTGACTTCTTCTCGGATCTTCATTATTTCTCTTCTCCTGGTGCGCTTAGGCTTTCTTTGCTGTTCTTTCTCCAGCTCCTTTAGGTGTGGGGTTAGGTTGCATATTTGAGACCTTTCTTGTTTCTTGAGGAAGGCTTGAATCACTGTATACTTTCCTCTCAGGACTGTCTTTGCTGTGTCCCACAGATTTGGAACAGTTTTGTTTTCATTTTCATTTGTTTCCATGAATTTTTTCAATTCTTCTTTAATTTCCTGGTTGACCCATTCATTCTTTAGTAGGATGCTCTTTAGCCTTCATGCATTTGAGTTCTTTCCAGCTTTCCTCTTGTGATTGAGTTCTTGCTTCAGAGCATTGTGGTCTGAAAGTATGCAGGGAATGATCTCAGTCTTTTGGTACTGGTTGAGAACCTGATTTGTGACCCAGGATGTGATCTATTCTGGGGAATGTTCTGTGTGCACTAGAGAAGAATGTGTTTTCTGTTGCTTTGGGATGGAATTCCTGAATATATCTATGATGTCCGTCTGGTCAGTGTGTCATTTAAGGCCTTTATTTCCTTGTTGATCTTTTTCTTGGATGATCTGTCCATCTCAGTGAGGAGGGTGTAAAAGTCCCCTTCTATTATTGTATTATTGCCGATGTGTTTCTTGATTTTGTTATTAATTGGTTTATATAGTTGGCTGCTCCCATGTTAGGGTCACAGATATTTAAAATTGTTAGATCTTCTTGTTGGACAGACCCTTTAAGTATGATATAGTGTCCTTCCTCATCTCTGATTATAGTCTTTGGTTTAAAATCTAATTTATCTGATCTAAGGATTGCCACCCCAGCTTTCTTTTGATGTCCATTAGTGCGGTAAATTGTTTTCCACCCCCTCACTTTAAATCTGAAGGTGTCTTTGGGTCTAAAATGAGTTTCTTGTAGACAGCATATTGATGGGTCTTGTTTTTTAATCCATTCTGATACTCTGTGTCTTTTGATTGGGGCATTTAGCCCATTTACATTCAGGGTAACTATTGAAAGATATGAATTTAGTGCCAGTGTATTGCCTGTAAGGTGACTGTTACTGTATATTGTCTCTGTTCCTTTCTGGTCTACTACTTTTAGGTTCTCTCTTTGCTTCATGGACCTCTTTCAATATTTCCCGTAGGGCTGGTTCTGTGTTTGCAAATTCTTTTAATTTTTGTTTGTCCTGGAAGCTTTTGATCTCTCCTATTTTCAATGATAGTCTAGCTGGATATAATATTCTTGGCTGCATGTTTTTCCCATTTAGTGCTCTGAGTATCTCATGCCAGTTCTTTCTGGCCTGCCAGGTCTCTATGGATAAGTCTGCTGCCAGTTTATATTTCTACCGCTGTATGTTACAGACTTCTTGTCCCGAGCTGCTTTCAGGAATTTCTCTTTGTCACTAAGACTTGTCACTAAGACTAAGTTTTCTATTAGATGATGGGGTGTGGACCAACTTTTACTGATTTTGAGGGGGTTTCTCTGCATCTCCTGGATTTTGAGCCTGTTCCCTTTGCCATATTATGGAAATTCTCTATTATAATTTGCTCCAATATACCTTCTGCCCCTGTCTCTCTTTCTTCTTCTTCTGGAATCCCAATTATTCTAATATTGTTTTGTCTTATGGTATCACTTATCTCTCAAATTCTCCCCTTGTTGTCCAGTAGTAGTTTGTCTCTCTTTTGCTCAGCTTCTTTATTCTCCGTCATTTGGTCTTCTATATCACTAATTCTCTCTTCTGCCTCATTTATCCTAGAAGTAAGTGCCTCCATTTTTAATTACACCTCATTAATAGCTTTTTTGATTTCAGCTTGGTTAGATTTTAGTTCTTTCATTTCTCCAGAAAGGGCTTTTATTTATCCAGGAAGGGTTTCTCTAATCTCTTCCATGCCTTTTTTGAGCCCAGCTAGCAACTTGAGACTCATCATTCTGAACTCTATATTTGACGTATTACCAATGTCCGTATAAATTAGGTCCCTAGACTTCAGTCCTGCCTCTTGGTCTCTTTTTTTTTCTGGTGAGTTTTCTGCCTTGTCATTTTATCCAGATAAGAATACAAGAAAATAATGTACTGAAAGCGTGGCAAAGACCCCAAAATAATGTATGTTAACCAAATCAGAAGAGACCCTAAATTGGGGGGAGAAGAAAAAGGGTAAAATGGAAATATATATATATAGAGAGAGACACACACACACATTAGTGAATAGAATAGAGCCACCCACTTGATTTTGGGTGTATTTTGGTCTCTTAGAAGAAACTACCTCCCAAAATTTTAAAGAAAGGAAAACTTATATATACACTAAAATAAGGGTAAGCACAATGAAGGGATGGAATATGACTGTAAAGGTGAAAGTTAAAAAAAATTCTAAAAAAGGAATTGATAAGATAAGTTGGTTGGAAAAAGAAAGAAAAAGAAAATGGAGAGAATTTGCTCAGGCTGGAGGGTAGAACAAAGCCCTGTGCTATATTTAGGGTATATTTTGATCTATTAGAATAAATTGTATCCCAAAAATTTTTAGATGACAAGTCCTATATGTATACAAAAAATAAAGTTAGAAACAATGAAGGATAAAATATGGGATAAATATGACTATAATAATGAATGTTAAAAAGATTTTTTTTAAAAAGAAAGGTATTGTTAAGATAGCTAGTTTAAAAACATTAATAGAGGAAAGAGGAAAAATTTAAAAAATTAGAAAAAGAAGAAAAATAAAATTAAATATTTAATTAACTTTGCAAGACTCAGGAATCATGGGGAGAAAGCCATGAATTTTATGCTTTGCTTTCTCCTCCTCTGGAATTCCATTTTTCTTGATCAGTGAGCTTGGTCTTGGAGGATGTTCTTGTTGATATTCTGGGGGAGGGGGCTCTTGTAGTGATTCTCAAATGTGTTTGCCTGAGGCGGAATTGCACTGCCCTTGCCAGGGTCCAGGCTAATTAATCTGCTTGGGTTTGCTCTCAGGAGCTTTTGTTCTTTGATGCTTTCTGTAGAGCTTCGAGGATGGGAATGAAAATGGTGGCCTCCCAGTCTCTAGTACGGAGGAGCCGAGAGCTCGGGGCCCACTCCTCAGTGTGCCCTCAGAGAAAAGTGGTCAATCACTCCCATCTCCCTGGTCTCTGGCTGTGCTCCAAACTCACCCAGCCTATGACTGAGCATTTCTGTCTCTGGCACACAGCTCCGTTTGGAGTCTCTAAACTCAGCAGATTCCTGCTGTGCTGCTCTTCCAGTGGAGGAAGGTGGGTCTCCCTGGATTTGCCACTCTGGGGTTCCTGCTCAAAGAGCAGTGGCCCGACTATGCCATGGATCACAGTTTAAGGTAACCACAAGCTGAGAGCTCACTCCTTGGCTCCATCTCTGTAGTAGGCTTCCCTGCTCTAATACCTGCAAGCTCTGCTACACTCAGACACCCCTGATCCTTCTGTGACTCTGCAGGACCTGAGACCACCCTGTCCCCATGAGGGCTCTACCCCTGCTTTGCCTCTGGAGTGATGTCCCACAGTGGAGCAGACTTCTAAAAGTCTGGATTTTGTGCTCTTTTGCTTCACTGCTTTCTGGGAGCTGGCCCCTCCCTCTGTGGTCTATTTTCCTGTTGCTTCAGATTCACTTCTCCACACATACTACCTTTCAGTAAGTGGTCGATTTTCTGTTTCTAGAATTGCTGCTCTTCTTCTCTTCTATCTCCTGGTGAGTTTGTAGGTATTCAGCATGTTGATTACTATCTAGTTGAACTCCTAGGACCTGATGTCATCTCAGTCTGCTACTCCTCTGCCATTTTGACTCTCCCCCCATTTACTGAGAATTCTTTAAGTCATGAATAGGTGTTGGATTTTATTAAATTTTTTTTGCATCTACTTATTGATCATGTGGTTTTTATTTTTTCTGTTTATGTGATGGACTATATTAATTGCTTTCTGAATGTTCAAACACCCTTACATGCCTGGGATAAATTCTACCTGGTCATGGTATATAATTCTTTATATATTGTTGGATTCATTGTGATAATATTTGTTGAGGATTTTCGCATCTATGCTCATGAGAGATATTGGTCAGTAGTTTTCTTATATTGTCTTTACCTGGTTTTGATATTGAGGTACTTGTGGCTTTATAAAATTAGTTAGGAATTATTCCTTCTGCTTCTATCCTCTGAAAGACATATAGAAAGCTGTATAATTTCTTCCTGAAAGAATGGATTAAAAAAAAAAAAGGTGATACACTCACACACACACACACACAATGGAGTATTAGCCATCAAAAGCATGAAATTTTACCATTTCTAATGATGTGGATGAAACTAGAGGGTATTATGCTAAGCCTTGAAATAAGTCAATCAGAGAAAGACAAATACCATATAATTTCACTCATATGTGGAATTTAAGAAACAGAATGGATAAGCATAAGGTAAGGGAAGGAAAAGTAAGATGCGAACTGAGAGAGGCAAACCCTAAGAGACTTTTAACTATAGGAAACAAACTGAAGGCTGCCGGAGGGGAGGTGGGTGGGAGATAGGGTAATTGGGTGATAGGCAGTAAGGAAAGCACTTGATACAATGAGCACTGGGTGTTATATGCAACTGATGAATCACTAAATTCCACCCCTGAAACTAAAAATATGCTATATGATAACTAAATTGAATTTAAGTAAAAAAATTTTAAAAGTGTTTTATTTAATCATTACATATTTTAGGATTCTTCAGTTATCATTCTGTTGCTGATTTCTAGTTTAATTCATTTTGGTAACAGCAGATATTGTATGATTTCTATTATTTTAAATTTGTTAAGGTGTGTTTTTTGGTTCAGAATATGGGCTATCTTGGTTAATGTTCCATGCGAACTTGAGAAGAATGTATAGTCTGCTGTTGTTGGATGAAATAGTTCTATAGATGTTAATTGTATCTAGTTGATTGAGGGTATTGTTGAGTTCAATTATGTTCTTACTGATTTTCTGCCTGCTGGACCTGTCAATTTCTGACAAAGGAATGTTGAAGTCTTCAACTATGATAGTAAACTCACATATTTGTGATTTGTGATTTGCATTTCTATCAGTTTTTGCTTCACATAGCTTGATGCTCTGTTTTTAGGCATATATACGATAAGGATTGTTGTGTTTTCTAGGAGAATTGGCTCCTTTATTATTATATAGTGCTCTTATTTACCCTTGATAAATTTTCTTGTTTTAAAGTCTGCATTGTTTGAAATTAATATAGCTACTTCTCATAATTTTCTCTATTCAGTTACCTCTAATCTGTATGTGTTTTTATAGTTAAAGGGGGTTTCTTGTAGACAACACATAGTTGGGTATAGTTTTTTAATCCATTCTGACAATCTTTGTCTTTTAATTGGTACATTGAGATTATTAATGTTCAAAGTGATTATTGATATAGTTGTATATTTACCATATTTGTGACTGTTTTCTATTTGTTACTCATCCTGTTTGTTCCTATTTTTTGCTTTCTACTCTTTTTCTAACTTTTATGGTTTTCTAAAAAATATTTTTTTATGTTTATTTGAGAGACACACACAGAGAGAGAAAGAGCGAGTGCAGGAGTGGGGGAAGCAGCAGAGGGTGAGGGAGAAGCAGCCTCTCCACTGAGCAGGGAGCCCACCATGAGGCTCAATTCCAGGACCCTGAGATTATGACCTGAGCCAAAGGCAGATGCTTAACTGACTGAGCCACCCAGGTGCCCCTAACTTTTATGGTTTTAATTGAGCATTTTATATGATTCCATTTGCTCTCTTTTTGTAGCATATCAGTTATACTTCCTTTTTAAATACATTTTTTAGTGGTTGCTCTAGATTATGCAATATACACCTACAACTAATCCAAGTCCATGTTCATGTAACACTAGACCACTTCATAGGCAGTGTGAGTAACTTATGATAACAAAATAACCATAATTTCTTCCTACCATTCCTCATATCATTGCTATCATTCAGTTTACTTTTATTTGTATATATATGATGCATATGTAAGCACATATATATGTATGATATGCACATAAGCATACATAATCATACAAATACATTGTTGCTGTTATTATTATTATTGTTATCTTAAAGATTTTATTTATTTATTTGACACAGAGAGAGTAGAGAAGTAGGTAGAGAGGCAGGCAGAGGGTGAGGAGGAAGCAGGCTCCAGGCTGAGCAGAGACCCTGACGCAGGGCGTGATCCCAGGACCCTGAGATCATGCCTGAGCCAAAGGCAGAGGTCCAACCCATTGAGCCACCCAGGGTCCCCTTCTATTATTATTTTGAAGGAACTGTTATTTGTTAGATTAAGAAAAAGAAAAATAACATTTTTATTGTATTTTCACTTATGCCTTCTTAGATGCTCTTCCTTTTTTATATAAATTCAAACTTCTGACCTATCTTATTTTCCTTCTCTCTAAAGAACTTCTTTTAACATATCTTTTAAGGCAGGTCTACTGGCAACAAATTTCTTCAATTTTTGTTTGAGAAAATCTTTATTTTTCTTCACTTTGAAGAAAAATTTCTCAGAATACAGAATGCAGGATTCATTGTTTTTTTCTCTCAACATTACAAATACTTTATTCCATTCTCTTCTTACTTGCATGGTTTCTGAGAATTTAGATGTAATTCATATCTTTATTCCTCTATTGGTAAGGTGTTTTCCCACCTTCTGGCTTCCTTCTAGATTTTTTCTTTATCTTTAGTTTTTTTGGGGGGTAATTTAAAAATTATATGCCAAGGTGATTTGTTGTTGTTGTTTTTTCATTTATCATGCTTGATGTCCTCTGAGCTTCCATCATTTTTGGTTCAGTAACTGACATTAATTTGGGGGAAATTCTTTGTCATTATTGTTTCAAATATTTCTTCTTTTTCTTTCTCTTTTTCTTCTTCTTCTGGTATTTCATTATCTGTACATTACACCTTTTGTAATTGTTCCATGGTCTTTTTTTTTTTTTTTCCTCTTTTCAGTTTTTGTACTTTTGTTTTTCAGTTTGGAAGTTTTCTACTGATATATCCTCAAGCTCAGAGATTCTTTTCTGACACATGTCTGGTCTGCTAGTAAGTCTTTCAAAGACACTTTCATTTCTTTTATAGTGTTTTTATTTCTAGCATTCATTTTTTGTTCTTTCTTAGGATTTCTATCTCTTTGAATACATTGCTCATATGTTCTTATGAGCATATGTTCTTATGCTGTCTACTTTATTCATTAGAGCCCTTAGATTATTAAAGATAGTTGTAAATTCTAGTTATTTTAATTCCAATATTCCTGATATGCATGGCTCTGATGTTTGCTCTGTCTCTTCTAACTATGTGTGTGTTTTTTTTCCCTTTCAGTGTGCTTTGTAATTTTTCTTGATAGCCAGGCATGATGTACTAGGTAAAAAAATTACTGTAAATAGGCCTTTTATAATAGTAAGGTATGGGAGGAAGGGAAGCATTCTATAGTTCTATAATTAGATCTAAGTTTTTTAAGGAGACTATGCCTCTGTACTGTGAACTTCACAAGTGTTTCTGTTTTTTCTTCTCTATTAAGTGGGGCGAGATGGCTAGAGTGGGCTAGAGTTTGGTATTTCTTTTCTCGCACATGGAAGGATAGAGCTCACTAGAGTTAGGTGTTTTATTTCTCCTATGTCAGTTATGCTTTGATAATAAGCCAGCAGGTTGGCTCTGGTTAACTAGTTTCCCCTGACTGAAGGACTTTTTTTTTTTTTTTTTTTTAAGCTGAAGGACTTTCTAAGAGGAAAATACTCCTCCTCTGGCATATTACAAAATGTTCCTGTTTTTTTCTCTCCCTGCCTGAAACAGAAGAATTTCCTCTGTTACTTACTGTGAACCTGGTCAAACTCTTGGAAGTGAAACAAAAATGTGGGGACCTCCCATGCTGGGTTCCCTTTGAGCTTTTAATTCTCAAACTGGTCTCATGGAGCTTCCACCAGTATGTCTAAAGGTTCTAATTTCTCTGTATCTTTACCAACACTTGAAATTGTTGATCCTTGTGGTTGTAGCC
The DNA here is from genome assembly GCF_022355385.1 of Mustela nigripes. Classification (NCBI taxonomy): domain Eukaryota; kingdom Metazoa; phylum Chordata; class Mammalia; order Carnivora; family Mustelidae; genus Mustela; species Mustela nigripes. The sequence continues at coordinate 34,925,188 of NC_081557.1, forward strand.
ATCATGGTATGTGTGAAGTGGGATCTCATTGTGGTCTTTATTTACATATCCATAACGACTAATTATGTTGAGCATTTTTTATGTTTGCCATGAGCAAGATGCAGCAGGAATGATATAAATTGTGTTTTTTTTTTTTTTTTTAAGATTTTCTTTATTTGACAGAGAAAGACACCGCAAGAGAGGGAACACAAGCAGGGGGAGTGGAAGAGGAACAAGCAGGCTTCCCACAGAGCTGGGAGCCTAATGGGAGCCTGATATGGGGCTTGATCCTAAGACCCTAGGATCATGATCTGAGCCGAAGGCAGATGCTTAACCACTGAGCCCCAGGTTCCCTGATATAAATGTTTCTAACCCCACAGTATTTTAGATATTGGACTTATTAGACGTGGAATATAAAATAGGTATATTTTATATGTTTAACAAAACAAAAATATATTAAAATATGAATGAAGAATAAGAGACAATAAGAGATGACTGCTGATATGAAAAAAAAAAAACCCAAGGAGAGATTATGGAAACAAAATTATAATATACAAAATTTAAAACTCAGTTAGATACAGTTGGATGGTAAAGCTAAGGACATTTTCTAGACTACAACCTAGAGGGAGAAAGGATTAGAAAAAAACGAAAAAGAGGGTAAGAGACATAGAGAACAGCATATGAAAATCTAATGTAAATCCAATTATGGATTCAGATGAGAAGAGAATAACTGCGCAGAGGCAATATTTGAAGAGGATTTCCCAGTATTAGTGAAAGTAACCAATATAGAGACTCAGAAAACTCAAGTCCTAATGGAAATGAATAAAAATATATCCACAATTAGACATACTGTAGAGAAACTTTAGAGCACAAAAGACAAAAAAAATCTTAAGGGCAACATAGAGAAAGATAATTTTTCAAAAACAACAGTTCAGCTAACAGCTTTTTTATCATTAGGAACAGAGGAAGACAAAAGATAGAATATGTTCAGCAATGATTATAACTAAATTTGCATATCCAATGAAATGGTCTTTAGAACAAGAACAAAAAGAAAATATTTAAATGAGCATGTTTGGAGGGGGAGACAAACTGTGAGAGACTGTGGACTCTGAGAAACAAACTGAGGGTTTTGGAGGAGAAGAGGTTCAGGGATTGGGAGGGCCTAGTGGTTGGTATTAAGGAGGGCCTGTATTGCATGGAGCACTGGGTGTGGTGCATAACCAGTGAATCTTGGAACACTAAAAAAATAAAATAAAAAAATAGAGCAAGTTTGTAACTAGCCGACCCATGCTAAAAGAAATTTAAGTGATACAAGAAGAAAGGTCTGCAATGCAGGAAAGAGTAGTGAATAATACGGTATATAATATAATATATAGCAATAAATTGGCTAAAATGTGAATAAACTTAAATAAGTATAAATGACTAAAATATTTACAGGAGTAAAAAACTATATAGAATTAGAATATTGGACAAAAAGCTTAAAAGTTTGAAGGTATTGATTGGGATGCCTGGGTGGCTCAGTAAGTTAAGAGTCTGTCTTCAGCCGGGGTAGTGATTCTCATATCAGATAAATTAGATTTTAAACTAAAGACTATAGTCAGAGATACAGAAGGACACTATGTAATTCTTTTTTTTTTTTTAGTTTATTCCCAACTATTTTATTGTTTTTTTTTATTTTATTAATTTTTTATTTTTTATAAATGGGACACTATGTAATTCTTAAAAGGACTATCCACCAAGATGATCTAACAAGTATAAATATCTATGCCCCCAATATGGGAGCAGCCAATTACATAAGAAAACTATTAATCAAGATAAAGAGTCATATTGATATGAATACATAAATAGTAGGAGATCTTAACACACCTCTCTCAGTAATAGATCATTGAAGCAGAAAATCAATAAAGAAACAAGAGCATTGAATGACGCATTGGACCAGATGGACCTCATAGATATATACAGAACTTTCCAACGTAAAACAACAGAATACTCATTCTTCTTAAGTGCACATGGAACCTTCTCCAGAATAGACCACATACTGGGTCACAAATCAGGACTCAACTGATACCAAAAGACTGACATTATTCGCTGCATATTCTCAGATCACAGTGCTTTGAAACTGGAGCTCAATCACAAGGGAAACTTTGGAAGGAACTCAGACACCTGGAAGCTAAAGACCACCTTGCTTAAGAATGCTTGGATCAACCAGGAGATCAAAGAAGAATTTAAACAATTAATGGAAACCAACAAGAATGAAGACACTTCGGTCCAAAACCTATGGGATACAGCAAAGGCGATCCTAAGGGGGAAATACATAGCCATTTAAGCCTCCCTCAAAAAAAAAAAAAAAAAAAAAAAAAAGAAAAATCCAGAATACACCAGCGGTCTCTACACCTTAAAGAGCTGGAGAACCAACAACAAATCAAACCAACTCCACACATAAGAAGGGAAATAATCAAGATTCGAGCTGAGATCAATGAGGTAGAAACCAGAGATACAGTAGAATGTATCAATGAAACTAAAAGCTTGTTTTTTGAATGAATCAATAAGATTGATAAACCATTGGCCACACTAATCCAAAAGAAAAGAGAGAAAGCCCAAACTAATAAAATTATGAATGAAAAGGGAGAGATCACAACTAACACCAAGGAAGTAGAAACAATCATCAGAAGTTATTATCAACAGTTATATGCCAATAAGCTAAGCAACCTAGATGAAATGGATGCATTCCTGGAAAATTATAAACTCCCAAAATTAAACAGGAAGAAATTGACAACCTGAATAGACCAATATCTAGTAATGAGATTGAAGCAGTGACCAAAAACCTCCCAAAAAACAAGAGCCCAGGACCTGATGGATTCCCTGGGGAATTCTATCAAACTTTCAAAGAAGAAATAACACCTATTCTCCTGAAGCTGTTTCAAAAAATTGAAGCAGAAGGAAAACTTCCAGACTCTTTTTATGAAGCCAGCATTACCCTGATCCCCAAACCAGGCAAAGACCCTACCAAAAAGGAGAATTTCAGACCAATATCACTGATGAATATGGATGCTAAGATTCTCAACAAGATCCTAGCAAACAGGATCCAACAGTACATTATAAACCTGGTGATTCACAGACCTGTACCCCTGGGGATAAAAATATATGTTTATAAAAAATAAAAAATTAAAAAAAAATTTGAAAAAGAAAAGCATACTACATCAACCTTTCACAGCAAAAATTAAAAAAAAAATTAACCAAAAAAAAAAAAAAAAAGATAATCCACTATGACCAGGTGGGACTCATCCCTGGGGTACAAGGATGGCTCAACATTCGCAAATCAATCAATGCGATAGAACAAATCAATAAGAAAAGAGAGAAGAACCACATGGTCCTCTCAATTGATGCAGAAAAAGCATTTGACAAAATCCAGCATCTGTTCCTGATTGAAACGCTTCAAAGTATAGGGATAGAGGGAACATTCCTGAACTTCATAAAATCTATCTATGAAAGACCCACAGCAAATATCATCCTCAATGGGAAAAAGCTCACAGCCTTTCTGTTGAGATCAGGAACACGGCAAGGATGCCCACTCTCACCACTCTTGTTCAACATAGTATTAGAAGTCCTAGCAACAGCAATCAGACAACAAAGAGAAGTAAAAGGTACCCAAATTGGCAATGAAGAAGTAAAACTCTCTCTCTTCTCAGATGACATGATTCTTTATATGGAAAACCCAAAAGACTCCACCCCCAAACTACTAGAACTCATACAGCAATTCAGTAACGTGGCAGGATACAAAGTCAATGTACAGAAATCAGTGGCTTTCTTATATACTAATAATGAAAATACAGAAAGGGAAATTAGAGAATAGATTCCATTTACTACAGCACCAAGAACCATAAGATACCTGGGAATAAAGCTAACCAAAGAGGCAAAGGATCTGTACTCGAGGAACTACAGAACATTCATGAAAGAAATTGAAGAGGACACAAAAAGATGGAAGACCATTCCATGCTCTTGGATCGGAAGAATAAACATTGTTAAAATGTCTATACTGCCCAGAGCAATCTATACTTTTAATGCCATTCCAATCAAAATTCCACCAGTATTTTTCAAAGAGCTGGAGCAAATAATCCTAAAATTTGTATGGAATCAGAAGAGACCCTGAATTGCTAAGGAAATTTTGAAAAACAAAAATAAAACTGGTGGCATCATGTTACTTGATTTCAAGCTTTACTACAAAGCTGTGATCACCAAGACGGCATGGTACTGGCATAAAAACAGACACATAGACCAGTGGAACAGAGTAGAGAGCCCAGATATGGACTCTCAACTCTATGGCCAAATAAGCTTCGACAAAACAGGAAAAAATATACAGTGGAAAAAAGACAGTCTCTTCAGTAAATGGTGCTGGGAAAATTGGACAGATATATGTAGAAGAATGAAACTCAACCATTCTCTTACACCGTACAAAAAGATAAACTCGAAATGGATAAAAGACCTCAACATGAGACAGGAATCCATCAGAATCCTAGAGGAGAACATAGGCAGTAACCTCTTCGATATCAGCCACAGCAACTTCTTTCAAGATATGTCTCCAAAGGCAAACGAAACAAAAGCAAAAATGAACTTTTGGGACTTCATCAAGATCAAAAGCTTCTTCACAGTAAAGGAAACAGTCAACAAAACAAAGAGGCAACCCACAGAATGGGAGAAGATATTTGCAAATGACAGCACAGACAAAAGGTTGATATCCAGGATCTATAAAGAAATTCTCAAATTCAACACACACAAACAGATAATTATGTCAAAAAATGGGCAGAAGACATGAACAGACACTTCTCCAATGAAGACCCACAAATGGCTATCAGACACATGAAAAAATGTTCATCATCACTAGCCATGAGGGAGATTCAAATTAAAACCACATTGAGATACCACTTTACACCAGTTAGAATGGCCAAAATTAACAAGACAGGAAACAACATGTGTTGGAGAGGATGTGGAGAAAGAGAACCCTCTTACACTGTTGGTGGGAATGCAAGTTGGTGCAGCCACTTTAGAGACCAGTGTGGAGATTCTTCAAGAAATTAAAAATAGCTGCCCTATGACCCTGCAATTGCACTACTGGGTATTTACCCCACAGATACAGATGTACTGAATGTACCCCATGTTTATGTAGTGAATGTACCCCAATGTTTATAGCAGCAATGGCCACAGTCTCCAAACTGTGGAAAGAACCAAGATGCCCTTCAACGGATGAATGGATAAGGAAGATGTGGTCCATATACACTATGGAGTATTATGCCTCTATCAGAAAGGATGAATACCCAACTTTTGTAGCAACATGGACGGGACTGGAAGAGATTATGCTGAGTGAAATAAGCCAAGCAGAGAGAGTCAATTATCATATGGTTTCACTTATTTGTGGAGCGTAACAAGTAACAAGGAGGACTGGGGGAGATGGAGAGGAGTAGGGAGTTGAGGGAAATTGGAAGGGGAGGTGAATCATGAGACACTGTGGACTCTGAAAAACAACCTGAGGGTCTTGAAGGGGTGCGGGGGTGGGAGGTTGGGGGAACAAGGTGGTGGGTATAAGGGCATGTATTGCACGGAACACTGGGTGTGGTGCAGAAACAATGAATACTGTTATGCTGAAAAGAAATAAAAAAAAAGGAAAAAAAAAAAAAAAGAGTCTGTCTTCAGCTGAGGTTGTGATTGCAGAGTCCTGGGATCAAATCCTGAATCTGGCTCCTTGCTCAGCAGGGAGCCTGCTTCTCCCTCTGCCTGCTGCTTCCCCGGCTTGTGTCTTTCTCTCCTTTCTCTGACAAATAAAAAAAAAAAATCTTTAAAAAAAAGTTTGATGGTATCGACCAGAATTAAAGTGTTTAAAGTCCATGTATTGTTTGGGGAAAGAATAAAATATATTAATTCTTTTAGACATTTATAGGTTAATCATATAATGGATAGAATAGAATGTATAACTTCATGGGAGAGCCAAATGTGCACTGTGCCTTAGTTACAGAACCTCAGTTTCATTTAGGTTGTTAGTGTTTGTAGTCAGAGGACATTTTTTGGTTTCCCATATGAGTTCTAGTTATATGACTTAAATTCAGATATTTAAGCAGAAGTGTAGTGTGGAATTTCCAGAAAAATTCCTCAAAATGCTTTTTTCCCCCTTCTTTCCTTAAGAGAGAGTGAGCATGCAGGAAGTGGAAGGGCAGAAGGAGAGGGAGAAAGGGGATCTTAAATAGACTCCACACTGGGCAGAGTTTGATCTCATGACCCTGAGATCATGATCTGAGCTGAAATCAAGAGTCAGACACTTAACTGACTTAGTCAGCCAGGTTCCCCAAAAGGCAATTATTTTCTTGGGTGGGAGATGGGCCTTGTGTCTTCTTCCTGTTTTCTTCTGCTGGATGCAACATAGATGTGATAGTTACCTCTTCAGCAACCATCTTAGACAATCTTGGACGAAGAGGGTTGTTTTAAGTCTGCAAGCATGGCCTAGGATGATTGTGCAGAAAGATAGAAAGAACGTGAGTTCTTGATGATATTAGAACATCTATACCAGCCCTGGACTAACTAACTAACTATCTCTGGACACCTTTTAAATGAAAGAGAAATAAATTTCTATCTTGTCTTATTCCTGTTATTTGTACTTTTATTGTTATTGTTTTATATTAGGAAGTTTATCAGCAGCTAATCCTGATACTAGCTAATACATACTTCTAAAGTGGTGGAAGAGAGAGGATGGAATGAGAAAAAACAGTGAATCTAAAATAGGAGAAAATAATGAGAAAATAAGCAGAAAACGGAAAAAGCAGGACAAATAGAAAACAAGAAATAATGATTGTACAAATAAATAATATGTATTAGCAATTATATTAAATATAAATATATTAAACATCACCTAAAAGCAAATATTATTCTACTAGATTAAAAAGAAAATCTCAGCTGTATATATTTAACTTATAAAAATACTCACGAAACGCAAAGACATAGGGAAAAGAAACTTCCAAATTCATTGTATGAGGACAGTATCACTCTCATACCAAAACCAAATAAAGACACCACTGTGAAAGAGAACTACAGGACAGTATCTCTGATGAACATAGATGCAAAAATCCTCAACAAAATACTAGCAAACTGAATCCAGCAATATATTTTAAAAATTATTCACCATTATCAAGTGGGATTTATTTCTGGGTTTCAAGACTGGTTCAATATTCACAAATCAATCAACACAATGTATCACATCAAGAAGAAAACATAAAATTCATAGATGCAAAACAAGCATTTGACAAAGTACAACATCCATTCATGATAAAAACTCTCAACTAAGTAGGTTTAGAGGGAACGTGCCTCTACATAATAAAGGCCACTTATGACAAACACACAGCTAACATCATCCTTAATGATGAAAAACTGAGAGCTTTTCCCCTAACAGGGATGAGAGAAGCATGTCTACTCTCATCATTTTTACACTTTTATTCAACATAGTACTGGAAATCCTAGTCTCAACAATCAGACAACAAAAATAAATAAAAGGCATTCAAATCGGTAAGGAAGGAATAAAACTGTCACTATTTGAAGATGACATGGTACTATATATAGAAATCCCTAAAGACTCCATCAAAAAACTACTAGAACTGATGGACAAATTCAGTAGTCACAGGATACAAAATCGAAGTACAGAAACCTGTTGCATTTCTATACACCAGCAATGAGGTAGCAGAAGAAGAAATTAAGAAAATAAACCCATTTACAATTGTACAAAAAATAAGATATTTACAAATAAACCTAACCAAAGAGGTGAAAGACCTGTACTCTGAAAACTATAAAACATTGATGAAAGAAATAGAATATGACACAAATAAATGGAAATTCCATGTTCATGGATTGAAAGAAAAGTATTATTAAAATGTCTATACTACCCAAAGTAACCTACAGACTTAAGGCAATCCTTATCAAAATACCAACAGCCATTTTCACATAACTGGAATAAACAATTCTAAAGTTTATATGTAACCACAAAAGACCTCAAATAGCCAAAGCAAATCTTGAAAAAGAAAAACAAAATCAGAGGCATCACAATTCCAGATTTCAAGTTATATTACAAAGTGGTAGTAATCAAAACAATATGGTACTGGCATAAAAATAGACATGTATCAATAGAATAGGACAGAAAAACGCAGAAATAAACCTACAATTATATGGTCAATTAATCTTCAACAAAGCAGAAAAGAATATGCAATGGGAAAAAGAAAATCTCTTCAACAAATGGTATTGGGAAAACTGAACAACTACATGCAAAAGAATGAAACAGGACCAGTTTCCCACACCATATGCAAAAACAAACTCAAAATGGATTAAAGACCTATATATGAAACCTGAAACATAAAAATTCTGAAAGAGAGCACAGGAAGTAATTTCTCTGACATCAGCTGTAGCAACTTTTTTTTTTCCTAGATGTGTCTCTTGAGGCAAGGGAAATAAAAGCAATCATAAACTATTTGGACTGCATCAAAATAAAAAGCTTCTGCACAGCAAAGGAAACAATCAACAAAACTAAATGCAGCCTACTGAATGGGAGAAGGTGCTCTTTCTCTCCTTTCTCTGACAAATAAAAAAATATATATCTTTAAAAAAAAGTTTGATGGTATTGACTGGAATTAAAGTGTTTGAAGTCCATGTATTGTTTGGGGAAAGAATAAAATAATTCTTTTAGACATTTATATGTTAATCATATAATGGATAGAATAGAATGTATAACATTTATATGTTAATCATATAATGATTACTACTGAATGGGAGAAGGCAAATGACATATCCAAAAAGATTTAGTATCCAAAATATATAATGAAGTTATAAAACTCAACATCCAAAAAATAAATAATCCAATCAAAAACAGGCAGAAGACATGAACAAACATTTCTCCAAAGAAGACATCCAGATAGCCAACAGATACATGTTCAATATCACCCATCATCAGGGAAATGCAAATCAAAACTACATCTTGTACCTCTCAAAATGGCTAAAATCAATGGCACAAGAAACGACCGGTATTGGTGAGGATGTGGAGAAAAAGAAATCTTGTACACAACTAACTGGTGGGAATGCAAACTGTTGCAGACAATTGGAAGCCAGTATGGAGGTTCCTCAAAAGTTAAAAATGAACTATCCTAAGATCCAGTAATCACAGTACTGGGTATTTACCCCAAAAATATAAAACACTGATTCAGAGGGATACATGCACATCTGTCTTTATTGCAGCATTATTTACAATAGCCAAATTATGGAAGCAGACCAGGTGTCCACCAAGAGATGAATGGATAAAGAAGAGATAGATATATAGGGATATCTATTATCTATCTCTATCTATGTACCTACATCTCTCTATATTTGTATCTATATGTATATATGTATATATCTTATAGAGGAGGAAAAAAGGGAAGAATGAATACAGGATGAAAATGGTAAGTTTGTACTCCAATAGTTCAATAAAAAAAAGATTGAAGAAGAAAGACCTCATGAACATCTCAATAAATGACAAAAACTTCATGATAAAATTCTAAATCCATTTATGATAAAAAGAACTCTCTTAACAAATTTGGAATAGAGAGGATTTCCTGAATATGAGAATAGGATGCTACCCAAACCCCACTTTGCAGATCACACTTAATTTTGCAACAGTAAAAGCATTCATTTTATAATCACAAATAAGACATGGCTGCTATTACCTCTTTTATCTACATTGTAGTTGTAGAGTCTACTCTGCATTGTAGAGTCTAGTTTGTGTGGTATAGACAGGCAAAGAACTAAGGTGTAAAAGGATCATTGTGAATTATATGATTATCTTCTTTGAAAAGCAAAATTAATCTATAGATGTTATTGGAATTAATAAGAATTTATCAATATTTCTGGATGTAAAATCAGAAAATAATTGCATATTTGTAGCATTAGAAGCAAAGGATTAGAAAGTGCAATAAAAGACCAATTATAATAGCAAAAAAGTGTAAGTACCTAAGAATACATCTAACAGAAGATTGCAAGAATCTTTAAGGATAATATTACAAAACTTTATGGAATAATGTATTAGTTAGAGTCATGCTGGTTTAACAGATAAACTCTACTTGCCAGTGGTTTACCACAGGAGATGTTTCTTTCCTTCTGAGGGTACTCCAGAACAGGTGTTTTGGATTAGTGGGTGGCTTTCCATTAAGTAAAGATTTAGGTGCTCAGGCTCCTTCCCTTATTTTGGCTCTGCCTTATTTAACATGTAGCTTCCAAGGTTGCTATAATAAACAGACTTGCAGAATCATGCAGAAGTTGTGAAGGCTAGAGCAGCAACTCTTATAGATATGCAATCCCAAACAAAATTCAGCAGTGTTTTTGGTAAAAATTGACAAACTGATTCTAACATTTATATCGAAAAGAGAAGAAACTAGAATGACCAAAATTTTCTGAAAAGATTAACAGAATTGGAGGATTTACACTAAAGCTATTTAGTACTTAATACATTATGATATTGGTGGGATAGACACATACATCAATAGAATAAAATAGAGAGCCTAGAAATAGACCTAAACATATATGGTAATTGAGTTTCAATGAAGGTGTAGAGACAATTCAATGGAAAAAGTCTTTTAAAAAATGGTGCTGGAATAATTGAATACTTGGGTGTTGGGAAAGTGGAAGAGAAAAGAGAAAAAGCAACCAATAAAGAACCTTGAATAATACTTTACTCCATATATAAAAATTAACTCAAAATAGATTAAAGACCAAAGTGTAAAACCTAAAACTATTATGTTTCTATAAGTAAACTGGGGAGAAATTTTGTGGGCTTTGCCTAGCCAAATATTTTCTAGATATCACACAATTGCACAGTCCATAAAATAAATTTGACTTCATCCAGTGAAAAACTTTGGCTCTTCAAAAGACACTGTTAAGTGAAAGGTAAGGCAAGCCACAGATTGGGTGAAATATTTCCAAAACTACGTGTTGTTAGAATATTTGTATCCAGAACACATAAGGAACTCTAAAAGCTCAACAAATAAATTGGGAGAAGATTATTTTCCACATGTGAACCTGATAAACATTAATATTCAAAATATATAAAGAATATGTAAAAAAAAACTCTGAAGTTTCCCAAGAGCTGATTGGAGGGATATGCTACTCATGACTAGAGGCTATACAATTTACTGTCTCTTGCTGCTATGAGTCATAGCTTAATCAAGAAGTAAATTAAGTCTTTCTTCCTTGAAATTGATTTTGTTAGCTGACCTGTGATATCTCCTCTATCATTATACGGAAAAGACCCCAGGAGCCATTGTTGCATGGTCTGGATTTGAACTGGGGCCTGAGGAGTTAGATGGATGTAACTATAAATACATGAAATGAGAGGGGGAGTAAAGAGAGAATTACACAAAATTAAAATTTCTACATAAAATAAAATTACAAGCTAAAATCTAAAACATATGAAAAAACAAGTTAAGGCAGACCTCTGAAATCAACAAAAATTGATAATTGAAATAGAAATGTGTTACATATAAACTGAGTCTGTAAGAGTCTAATAAAGGTTTTAAAGTGGGTATGTTTATGATGTTCAAAGAGATAAAAGAAAGCATAGCAAAAGGATCAGAAATTATGAAACTATAACTAGAAGAAATTTAACAAGCATAGTTTTTATTAACCTCATTTTCCACTTGTTTGCTCCTGACATATATGCATGCACTAATTTTAAAATATCAACCTTGTTTCTGTGACCTTGTTAAATTTTCATATTAATTCTCATGATTGGTAGATTTCTTAAGCTTGTAAAAATATATCTCCATCTCCAAAGAGAGTTTTACATTTATTTTCTAATATTTATGCTTTTTGTTTTTAAAATTTTTGCCATATTGCAAAGCTAGGACCTTCAGTGCAATGTTGAACAAAAGTGGTGAATCTGAGCATCACTGCCTTGTTCCCAAGCTTCATTCATGTTTCACTATTAAGTATGATGTTGGTTGTAGCTCTCTCCCACCCACCCGCCACCCCCAGAGATGCTATTTATAAAGTTGAGGAGGTTTCCTTCTATTTCTAATTTTTAAGAATTTTTTAAATCATGAAATTTGTTTGCATTTTTGTTCAATGCTTTTTTGCATCTATTTTTTCTTTTAGTCTGTTAATTTACTCTTTAAATTACAAACTGACTACTTTGTTATTATTGGTTATCCTACTTTTTCACTAACTACTTTGTTATTATTGGTTATCCTTTTTCTATATTGTTGGATTTGATTTGCTAATATTTGTTAAGGATTTTTTAAAACTATGTTAATGAAGGAATTAACTGCAGAAAATCAAAGACAAAGAAGAAATCTTAAAAAATCCAGAGGTAAAAACCATGCTACCTATAGAGAAATAAGAATAAGAGTATGTTAGGCTTCTTTTCAATACCACACAAACAAACCACACACACACACACACACACACACAAAAGGAAGACAGTGGAGTGAAATATTTAAAGTGTTGAGAGAAAACCTTTCATCAATATAGAATTCTGTCTCTAGCAGTTATTCTTCAAAAGTGAAAAAGAAACAAAGACTTTTTCATATAAACAAAAATTGAGGGAATTCTTGCCAGTAGACCTACTTTGCAGGATATGTTAAAAGAGGGGCACCTGGGTGGCTCAGTGGGTTAAAGCCTCTGCTGTTGGCTCAGGTCATGATCCCAGGGTCCTGGGATTGAGCCCCACATCGGGCTCTCTGCTCAGTGGAGAGCTTGTTTCCCCCCCCCTCTCTCTCTGCCTGTTTCTCTGCCTACTTGTGATCTCTGTCTGTCAAATAAATAAAATCTTTTAAAAAAATATGTTAAAAGATCTTCAGAGAGAAGGAAAATGGTTGGAAAATGGTTAGAAACTTGGACTTTCACAAAGAAAGTCTGTTAGAGAAGGAATGAATAAAAGTAATATAAAACATTTTATAGGTTTTATAAATTAAATAAATTAATAAATTATAAATTATAGGTTTTATAAATTAAATAAATTAATTTTTTAAATTAGTTGATCTCATAGGTCATGACTTAATAATAGCGACAATGTGTTGGGTGATTATAGCTTATGGATGAATGAAATGGATGACAGCATTGTTATAGGACAGCAGGGAGAAATTCAGAATATTCTGTTCTAACATGCCTGTACTGATTGTGAAGTGCTATAATGTTATTTGTCATTAGAAAGGGCTTTCTTGACTACACTCTGTAAAATATTAACGACCCTCATTCTTATCCCTGCCCTGTTCCCCTTACTCTGCTTTTTTTCTTTATGTAGATCCTCCCATCTCCCAACTTGTTACATATTTATTAGTCTGTGTATCTTTCTATTCTAGAATATAATGTCTATGAAGGCAGGGAGGGACTTTGCTCACTGAGGCATGCAGTAGATGCTTAGTAAATATTTATTGAGTGAATAAATGAATGAAGAAGTTAGTGAATTGTCTTAGACTAATGAGTATTCATCAATTAGGGCTGAAGATAGGCATATAAATGACATGGGTTCCAAACATTAAAAACTATTTTTTTAAATGCAAGATGGGGGTGGCTGATGAGTTGGCAGTTGATTATGTGTGCCACAGGTTACAAATAGTCAGTTTACAGAAAGGAAAGTTTAAATAGCCAATAAACTAATGAAAAGTTAATCAGGAAAATGAAATTAAACATCAGTAATAATCTATTTGTCATCAGATTGACAGAAATAGAAAACAGTGATAATATCTAATACTGAAAAGGGTGAGGGGAAATCTAATATGTTGCTGATGGGAGAGTAAATTGCTACAACTTTTTTTTCAAAGTTAACAGATAGTTTCTATTAAATTAAAATATACACTTTCTTTTAACCTAACAATTACCTTTTGGAAATCAAACTTAGAGCAACAAATGCAACAATAAAGGATATTTACTGAAGCATTATTATGGTAATAAAAATTGCAGATAATTTGTATGCCCATTAATAGGGGTAGGTTTATAAGTAATTGTAGTATACCTATCTGTTAATGTATACAGCTATTAACAGAATGCATTTGATCTATTTTGATGGAATGTCAATGCAGTGTTGTGAAAGCAATTTGGAAAGTGTTGTAAATAGCATTAGCTCATGTTTCTAACAAATATCATAGAATATTTGTCTAGAAATTCCATATACATATATGTTTGAATAAATGTGAAAAAGGATATAAAAATTCATGGAAACTATTAACTTTGCTTATCTCAGGCAAATACCTGGTAATGGGAAGTTGGGTTTTATTAACTTTTTCCTAAGAATCTCAATATTATTCCACTAGTTATAATGAATAGCATAATGCCTGTTTATTTATTTATTTTATTATTACTATTTTAAATTAACATATAATGTATTGTTTGTTTCAGGGGTAAAGATCTGTGAATCATCCCTATACAATTCACAGTACTCACCATAGCACATTCCCACCCCATTGTCTGTCACCCAGCCACCCCATCCTTCCCACCTCTTCCCCTCCAGCAACCCTCAGCAACCCTGAGATTAAGAGTCTCCCTCTCCTGTCCCATCTTGTTTCATTTTTCCCTCCCTTCCCCCATGACCCCCGCCCTTAAAATTCCTCATTGTAGTGAGATCATATGATAATTGTCTTTCTCTGATTGACTTATTTCACTTAGCGTAATACCCTCTAGTTCCATCCATGTCGTTGCAAATGGCAAGATTTCATTTTTGATGGCTGCATAGTATTCCACTCTCTATATAGCTCGCATCTTCTTTAACCACTCATCTGTTGATGGCTGTTGTCTTTTCTTAAATAATGAAACAAATTTGCAAGGGAAAATAATCCAGATCAAAGGAAAATAATACAGAGATTAGAATATGATAAGCAAAGTAAGTGATTTAGTTGTTAAACAAAACAAACAGGTGTGATTAAGCATAAATAAGAATATTATATGAAAAAAATCAGTGACCAGATCTTCCTATTATGACATTTTGTGAAAGCACAGATTAATCTTTTTCTAGAGATAGTACCCAGTTTGAGGCTTTGCAACCTTAGAGGGGTATGGAGAACTCAGAGAAGAAAGCTGCAAGTATTATAAAAAATTTAATTATTAGACATAATAAGACTAATTGTATATATAAATAAGAATATGATATTTAGAATAAGGCTAATCTACCACTAGCTGAATACTTATTGTAGGTCCATAGTAGGAATGTTTTGGTCTTGCCGTATACTAAGCAAAGAAAACAGTTACTTATTTCATGTAATAGGAAGTCTAGAGTTTGAAAGTTTAGGGCTGTCAGAGCAGTGTAGTTGATGTTACTAAAGTTTTAGACTCTTTCATTACTGTTGCCCTACCAATCTCACTATTCATTGAACATTTATTCATTTTACATATATTTGTGGAGTACTTGATATATGCCAGAAACAATTCTAGTTGTTTTTTAATTTTTCAGATATCTTTTCATTTTGGTATGTACAATCTCATGATTTTAAGACAGTTCTTGCCACTCTAGACATCACAATCACATTTAAAAATAGAAAGCTGTGAGGTGCAGTGACAAAAGATCTTTTATTCAGGGACATCTATCTTTTATTAGGGGAAGAGAACTTTCTCAAAGCACCCAGAAAATCATAAAATTAAAGGATTGAAAGTAAAGAAGAAGTAAGCATTTTAGAGAATCCTTTTAGAAGTTCCAACTTTCTAACAGTAAACATTTGAGGAAAGGAGAATAGAAAATGGAATGGGGTAGAAAAAGAAAAAAATACAAGAAAGAATCCAGAAATGAAAGACATGAATTCTCAGACTGAAAGAGCATCCACATGCCCAGGACAATGAAAGAAAAAAATTCACACCAAAGGGCATTGTCAAATTTTATAACAATAGGTATAGATGTTCCAAAAGCTTCCAGAGAGCAAAAGAAAAGTAGGTCATGTCAAATTAGGAAGCAGATATCTCAATGTCAACACTGAAGTTTAGTGTATGATGGAGCAGTGCTCACAAATTTTTGAGAAAATGATTTCAACCTAGACTTCTTCTTCTTTTTTTTTTATAAACATATATTTTTATCCCCAGGGGTACAGGTCTGTGAATTGCCAGGTTTACACACTTCACAGCACTCACCAAAGCACATACCCTCCCCAATGTCCATAACCCCA